>NC_048300.1:180414942-180468315 GCF_013100865.1 Trachemys scripta elegans | reverse complement strand
GGAGTACTTGTGGCACCTTAGAGACTAACAAATTTATTAGAGCATAAGCTTTCGTGGGCTACAGCCCACTTCTTCGGATGCATCCGAAGAAGTGGGCTGTAGCCCACGAAAGCTTATGCTCTAATAAATTTGTTAGTCTCTAAGGTGCCACAAGTACTCCTGTTCTTTCTTTAATTATTTATCCACAATGCAACAGCTTCAACAGGAGAAACGGAGAGAGCCCCACATCAGAATATCTTGTAGCCTAGTGATGAGGGCACTCACTTGAGAGGTAGCATCTCTGGTAGAGGTAGGGGTGCCAACTCTGAGGTACAAAACAAAATCCAGGACATCAGAACCATTTTGTGCAAAGCATGAAACAACAAATAAACATAATCTACTCTAATGTAACCAATAACAAGCCATCTACATTATTCACATAGTATTAAGCAAGCTTTACCACAACACTCCCGGTTCATTTTACCTACATCGCGGATATATTGACTGATGCTTCCGGACAGCCTTTGTTCCTAACATATATAATGCACAATTCTGCATATCTGACCAATTTTATAGAGATATAAGACGTACCTGTAAAAATTAAACTACCACTCAACCAACACCCTTTCCCCATTTAAAAAAAATGCTATATTATATTTTATTTATGTAAGCAGAGTCAGGATGAGCTCTACTCTGACATCTGGTGGTGAATTGTGGCGAGTTGTGCAAAAGAACTTCAGGGGCCGATCTTGTTTGGCACACCCACCCCACCTAGCATGAGCCCATGGCAGCTCAAATGGTCATTTTGTCTGCTGTGGGATTCCCCAGTTTCTCTGTTATTGGGGCAGGAAGAATAAAGTATTGTTACCCTGATTATGTGAATCAAGGCCAGTGGAACTGTTTTATGACAGAGGGACTCACCATCAACTAAGTAGCACTTGCTAGACAAGGGACATGGGTCCCAAGACCCAGTGAATTGAGAGAGAGGTGGGGGGGCTGGGGATAGGTATTTGTGCCTGGTGGTGTGGGCTCTCTTAAGGGCCTGAAACACCTCTTGCTGCTCCTCTCCCCCTCCCCCTCCCTGTTGAATATCAGAGCTAATTTTGATTCCATTAGGAGTCTAGTTACAGTCTGCTGAGCTGAATTCACTTTGGGCTAATGGTGCACCAGCACTGGGGCTCCCCTACTAAAAGCTGAAATCACTAAAGAGCTAAAATTGTTAAGAGCTGTGTTAACTAGTGTGTGGGGGGGGTCAAAGATAAAAAAGCTAAGTGGCTGGCAGATGGGAGCAGTTTGTAGGATGGCTGGAGTGGCTCATGGGATGGTGAGTGGAGCGGAGCTGAGCAGTTTGAGGACAGCTGGAGTGGCTCACGGGACTGCTGGTGGAGTGGAGTGGCTGGCAGGGCAAAGCAGTTCGCAGGATGGTTGGTGGAGTGGAGCAGCTTGCGGTGAAGGCTGCAGCAGAACCCCACGGAGAGGTGGGGCAGTCAGCCTTGGACCATGTAAGGTGCCCCTTAACACTCCATGGGCGCCCCATTTCCACCCAGGCTGGGGAGGGAGGTAAAACTCTGCAGATAAACTTTTGAACTCTGGGGTTGCACTAACCAGGGACAGAGACTTTTGGGGTATTGGACTTTTGGGACTTTGGGTGATTTTTGGGTTGCTGGACTCAAGAGCCAAAGGGAAAGGACATGGCCCAATTTGCTGGGGTTGGTCTTTGCTCATGGTTTGGTCTATAAACCCTAAGTGTGGTCTTTTCCCAATTTAATGCTGATGTAGTTTACCTCATGTTATTAAACATTTTCTGCTACACCGAGACTCTGTGCTTGTGAGAGAGGAAGTATTGCCTCTTTGAGGCACCCAGGGGTGTGTGTAAGATTTTCCCAGGTCACTGGGTGGGGGCTCGAGCTAGTTTTGTGTTACATTGTTGAGAGGGGACTCCTATGTACTGAACCTGGCCCTTGCTGCTATCAACTCGGCCTGGCAGAAGGGTTACATTTATATTCAGCCCACTAAATGGTATGTCTTTTGGTTATGACAAATGTAATTATCTGCTATAGATATTTCATAATGTGTGCATGAAGTTGCCTATTCACCCCAGTTTCCAGTTGTATCATTTTTTTTAAGCACAAAGGTCTTTCTGTCTTTTTGATAAATGTTTTAAATTCAACACATGATAGTTCTTCAAAATGCAAACAGACCTGAAGCTCTGTCTTCATCAAAGCAACTGACAACCTGTTCCTTTTATTTGACCAGACCTTCCCTGTGACTTAAAGACACTTTCTGAAAATGTATTGCTGACGGGAACAAAGAAAACAAAAGAAACTATTTTAAATAATTCTGTTGCTTGTGTTTCCTTGCAAAAAAGAAAAAAAAGCCCACTTGCAGTATGGCATCAGATCTTGAGGTATGCTGCTAAGTGAATTTTTCAGTATGGCAAAATCTTTATACAACTTGTCTTCAGCAGTGCTCAGCCGTAGCTTGTCCACCAATGCTTCCAAGTCTCTCCATTCTAATTCACTTTCATTATCCAAATTCAAACAGGCTATCCAAGACAAAACTGAATTGTCAACATCCCATACTTGGTTTCCAAGTATCGAATGGCTTTTCCAAAGAACTTGTCAATAAGTGTTCTGAATTAAGCTTGCTCATTTGGATCAAGTCCTGTTAAAATTCGTTTAGCTTTGCTACCTCAAAAAAGGGATGACTGGGAAAACCTGAACAGGTGGCAACCCTAGGTAGAGGGTAGAGGGAGGACTTGAACCAGGTGTGTACCCTAATCACTGGGATAAAAGTTAGGAGGGAGGTTGTCCTTTCCCATCCCCCAACTGTTTTCCATGAACTTGCCTGAGGAGCCCAGTCCGGTAGACATGCTCAGAGTGTGCCAACGGATTGGGTCCCACATGTGATTTAGGAGGCCAAGCAGCTGTTTGCCGTCGATCTGTGAATTGCTCTGGGGCTTAGATAGGAGATAGGTGTCCAGATGTTTAGGATGAAGTAGCAATGTGCATTTTCAAAGGCAGAAACATAGTTGCTGTGAAAGAAACAAACTCCACTCTCAGGTTGGAAGCAACAAAATCAGAGACAGTTTTATTCAAGCAATTGCAAGAGAAGAATACAGCTGGCAGTGAACATCTCTGCCTCAGTTTCTCCAAAGTACAAGCAAAATCACATAAGCATTTATACCTCTTTATGATGTGCATTAATTAAAAACATCTGCATTTTATTTAGGTTATTTGCTATCTATTCCAGTATTTTCTCACTTTCTCTTCTCAAAACATCGTTATCTCAAGGCTAGGTCACACTGACTATTCTGCTGTTTTCCACTTGCTTCTGACGTGAGCCCTGTTTCTACAGGTCTCGTGATATTAGGCTAAGACTTAGCTCAACAGTTGCTCTGTCTCCGACACTTAAATGGCAACTTAAACCCTCTCTTTCTTTCCCTGCTTTCACAGTGCCTAGGGAAATCTTACTGCAAAAATATAGGTGCTGAGTGAGTTTAGGGGCCTACAGGGTTCAGCAAGAGTTTTTTGTGCATCCGGTTGTCCCAAAAGTAGGACTTAGGTGCCTAACGCCTTTTGTGCACCCAGGCTTGAGTGACTTGGCCAAGAAGTCAGTGACAGAGCTAGGAACTGAACCCAGATTTCATGAAGTTCCAGTCTAGTGCCTTAATAACCGGACCATCCTTCTAACGTAGTTGCTATGAAACATAATAATAATACATTGAATTTCTGTAATATTTTTCATCCATCGATCCCAAAGCACTTTGATAAATTGAGTAAGCTTTATTTATTCCCATTGCATACATGTGGAAAGGGAAGTGAATAGAGGTTAAGTTAATTGCTCTAGGTTATAATGAGACAGTTATAGATCTGGGAATAGACGCCAGATCGGCTGCCTACCAAACCTGAATTCCATCCACTAGCCCCACCTGCCTCATAAATTAACCAATAGTCATCTCTTCTGATAAGAAGAAATGTATATGTCAAACGAGAGCAAAAGATTGCAGGGTAAATTGTACTTGCTGCCAAATATCTCCTTCAGCTGAGTCTTATACACACACAACCTGTAGCACTCATGCTGACAATGCAAAGAGATTGGAGAAGTGAGCTTCTATCAAGTGTTGGATCTTTGAAACAAGTTGCCAGAACAATCACATATATATCACTGGTGAATCTGTGTTCCATGCAAGGGTGGTATTTATTTTTATTTATATGTAAATGAAAAAAATGGGAGTTTTATCATTTACTTTAGTGAAACATTAAAGCTTGGCCAATTATTCAGCTGGTTTATTGAGCATGGACACCACATGTATGAAGGACTAAAAAAATAGCATAGAAGCTAGTGACAGTGCAGAATTTATAAGGGAATGCCACACAATTATCTGTGCCCTGTCCCTTTAAGGATTGAAAGTCTGCTGAGGAGCTCAAAAGGGAATAGGGGACAGCTCTGGGGAGCAGGGTGTGGTTGAAACAAGAGTTTGGTGTGCTCAGTGGCAATGGGGCTTGTGAAAGATGCATATTTGTCTGTTTTGGATATGAACTTAATCTAATCAAGTTAATCTAATCTAGTTTTAAAACTGTTCTGGCTTTAGGGAATGCAACAACAGCAGACACCAAGTGCAGTATACGTGCATCTGACTTCCCAAACTAAGTCCTAATAAGACTCCAGACTTACTTTCTATAGATTCAGCATACGGAGCCCCGGCATGCTTCCCATACCTTGGGGATTATTTCTCAGTTTATATATTCTCTCTTCCACAGCCAAGGAGTTATCAGTTCACTTCCATTCACTTTGCACCATCAATCTTTGGCCAACAGCATCATTTTAGAAGTTGGTAACTTTGGGGATGGGGGATGTGGGGGGAGATCGTCTACCTACATCAATTTGAAAGTAAATATAATTATCTCATTTATGGATCTCTTCTCAGATAATGCACCTAACCATACAAAACGTTCAACTAGGGCACTTCATACCTTGCATAGCCCTTGTGAAAACCCAGTGGACTCCATTAATAATAATATAGATCTCAAAGTGCTTTTCAAAGAAGGTCTGTATCATTACTCCTACCTTACAGATGGAGAAACTGAGGCACAAAGTGACTTGCCAAGGTCACCCAGCAGGCCAGCAGGAGAACCAGCAATAGAACCCAGGTCTCTTGAATCCCGGTCAAGTGCTTGTAGCTTCTAAGCACCATTACCTTGTGTGATACATCTTCATCTGGTCTTTAAGGCTCCAGCAAGGTACTTAAGCACCTACCTAATCTTAAATATACAAGTACTCCCATTTATGTCTATGGTGAACCTTCCTGAACAGAAGCCTATCAGCAAAACCGCAGCTACACTGAAGTGACCGGGAATTTTGCCATTGACTTCAATGGGGCCAGGATTTCACCCTTTGCATTCCTGCCAGTTACTCTTGGTTTCTAATTAAAAGGGGAGGTGTGGGTGAGGGGATTTTGAAACAAGAAATGTATTCTAACAACAAACTCTTGTGGGAAAAATTCTTGAAAAGACACAAAAAAGTACCATATGATGCCAAATTCATGAACTTTGATTTAACTGAGCTGGGTTTTACATGGAACAAAACATTTCCAGAAATGGTCAAGAAATGGTCCAGAAACAAATCCAAACATTGTGCCAGGCTCAACAAGCAACTAATATTTTAGTGCACCCAGGAAATGCAACAGAGCTAAGCTTACTAGAAAGGATAGAATGGTCTGTCAAACTGAAGCAAAAAATTGTAAAAAATAGTGTAGCCAGTACATTAGGACAACACTCTAATGCTAGACAGCTACATTTGTCAAGCTTTGTAATCTTGGTTCAAAGAAGTTCTAAGTTCCCCAGACTCTCTGGAAACTTTTAGAGATAAATTTGTGCTTTTTTCCTCCTTAGAAGGTAAGGGTCTGATTATGAGGTGTCATATTAGTGCATTTGAAATGGTTTCCTTAAAGTATCTGATTCAGCATCTTTAACAATTCAGCGTTGCTATAAAGATTCGAGCTTCCATGCTTTCCCCACTTGTGTTATTAAAATAAAACATGAAGCAAGAATGTGGAATTCTCAAACTAGTAAGAAGATAAATTTTGCATAAGGCATTTACATACAATGGGAGATACAGAGAAGGAATACAGTAAATAATACGTAGTGTGCAGTATGAACAAGCTCAACATGCCTGTTTATTCTGCAATATGTTAACTATTCACTATTATTCTTTTTCTTTAGTATTTGTACAGTGTCCAAAAGTGCTAGGTGCTTTTACAAAACATACAGGGATCCAGTCCTGGTTTTGAAGGGCTTGCAATTAGAGTTTGCTGAAATTTTCCAAAATTAAAATTCACAATGAAATTTTTGGACAGAAATAATCAATGACATGTTTTGCATGTTTTTCATCCAGTGATATAGCCAGCAAATAGCAAACTTTTGAAAAATATGTGGACAACATTTTAGTAAATAATATTTTTATTTTTTCTACCAGTTCGGCTTACAACCTAATTGTGCATGTGATGTGATAAGCAATGATAACAAAGAAGAAACAATGCAATGAGGAAGGGAATGGTCAACAATAATAAGATCCTGGGATTACAAGGTTTAGACATGTTCCCTTTGTGCTATTGTTTTATAACTGATTCAGTTCCAGTGGGTATTGTGGGGGAAGTGACTCTTAAGGATAGATTTGAATGAAAAGGCAGAAGTGGCTCATGGAACAGAAGAGTGTTCAGTGCATAAGGGAGAGTGAAGGAAATATCTGGAACCTTCCTCACAAGGATGAAAGATTCAGTTGATGGTGCTAGGATTGGAACCTGAGGCTTAGACCAGATTTTTACATGGTGCACAAATCTGACACTAAGAAAGCTCATGTCCTGTTTTTGCAAAGAGGAACTATTTGTAAACCTGCTGCGGTTTCAGTGCATTTTTTTTTCCAAATCAGAGAATTTGCCAGAAACAACGGAATTTTATCATATGGGTCTCTCCAAGCAACTTATACATGCATATTAATAATAGGGCTGTGTAACAAGGAGGTGTGACCTCCATAGACACCAACTTTGTGGGTGCTCCAGCCCTGGAGCACCCATGGGGGAAAATGATGGGTGCTAATCACCCACTGGCAGCCCTCCATAAGCTCCCCTCCATCCCCCAGTGTCTCCCGCCCGCCTGCAGGCCCCGTGGATCAGCGCCTCCCCCTCCCTCCCCACGCCTCCTGCACGCTGTGGGAGAAGCGAGGATGTGGAGCGCTTTGGAGAGAGGGTGGGGCGGGGAGGGGAAAGGAGGGGGCTGAACTGAGCAGGAAGAGGTGGGGTGAGGATGGAGTGGGGGTGGGAAGAGGTGTGGCAGGGCCTTGGGGGGAGGGGTGGAGTGGAGCCAGGGCCTGGGTCGGAGCCAGGGGGTCGAACATCCCCTTTGGGGCCTTTGGAAAGTCGGCGCCTGTAGTGGCGTCTTCAGAGAGTGACAGGGAGGGACCACAACATGCCCCTTGGTAGGTTGAAGCAGGAGAGTCACATCCACCCTGTCAGAAGTGGAAGGGCAGGACAGGCAGGGTAAATACAAAAGGTGGGCCCTGCAGCTCAGTTGGGCTGGAGCCACCACAGGAGATGGATGGATGGATGCATGCATCCATCCATCCTTCTGGAGCCTGCAGAGGAGTTACCAGGGCTGCCTCCTGAGGACTGGCCAGAGCACCCAGGACTGCTGGCCGACCAAGATGCTGAGGAGTTGCCAGGGCTGTCGCCTGAGGACTGGCTGGATCTCCCCAGGTTGCCAGCCCCCCGAGATACTGAGGAGATGCCACCTGCGGACTGTCCAGAGCTCCCTGAGACGACAGACACAGGTACACCCGAGGAGGAGAATAGGAAGCAGCCCGGGGAAACCAGGCAACAGTCTGGTTGGGAGCTGACCTGATACAAGGTCAGCATGTTGTGGGCAGATTCTTGCTAACCTAGTGGCAGACCACTGCACCACTGTTAGGGCACTGGGCTGGAATGTGGTGGTGTTGGGCAGGCCAGTGTCCCCCCTGCCACCTTACTCCTGGATGGCACTACTCCCCCCTCCTTAGGCCAGGAGGCCTGCACTCCTCAGGCAACCCTACCTGAGCCCCATAGACTGTTATTGGTGCTCACCCTTACCAGGGGCTCATAAACTGTCTTGGTCCTCCTCATCCTTACGTGAGACTCAGACTGCTTCACTGCTCTGCCCTGATTGCAGGCCAGAGCCTACCCATTGCTTTGCCCACCCTGACTGGGCCTGGGGCTCATAGCCTGCCCTACTGTTCGGCCTGGCCGGAGGACTGTAGCACTAGGTGAAGCTAATTCCCCCCTTTGAGCTCACCTTTACATGTAAGTGACAGCAAGGAGCCATGGCCTCCCTCAGAGACTGACAGGGATGGACCGCCATGCAGCCTACAGGCTGGCATGTTGTTTTTCCCCATAGATCCAGATTCAGGTAATCAGTGGCACTGGAACACTTTTAATAGTGGGGGTGCTGAAAGCCAGCCCCCTTGCCCCTGTCCACACCCTCCCCATCCAGAGCTGGGGCTGGGAGCAGAGCTGTATCTCCAGGAGGTGGGGACCCGGACAAGGGTAAGGGGCCGAGGCTGGGGCCACAGCTGGGGGTGAGCCTGGGCGCGGGGCCAGGGAATCGGGAGCCCGGGCGCAGGGGCCCGGGCGTGGGGTCGGGGGCCCGGGCGGGGGGCCAATACCACAGTACTGCATAAAACCTGGGGGTGCCGCAGCACCCCCCACCCCATTGTTCCCGCACCTATGCAGGTAATGCATTTTGCCATATGTCTGAAATTGATAGCTTTTGAATGTTGCATTCCATGTGTATACAGTGTGTTTCATTAGCAACTTTTTTGGATCTCTAAATACAGTGATATTATTTACAAAGGTGCTTCACAGACTTTACGAAGAGGTGCCTGTCTCAAAGATTTTACAGTACAAATATACAATATGCAGGAATGGAGGATGCCTTACAGAGCAAAGTAATTGAACAGAGTAGTTTATCACACATCTGCTTAGTGCCTCAAATTATGTTTAAAATATAAAATACATATTCTCTCAGGTATTGTGTTCTCACTTTTTTGAGTGAGATAGAACAAGAGTTTATAGATCCCATGGAAGAAGAGTATTTTAAAGGGAAGGGTGGAGGCAAAGTAGATTGGAGAAAGAAAGGATGATGAGTGCGCATACTGAATTGGGGGGGGGTAGTCTCCCCATTGAAATCAATAGGAGTTGTAATACTATTTTCAATGGGAGAGTGGTGTTATGTGCAGCAGGATGCTCATTTACTAGGGCACCTATAAAAATTAGGGATATTAATTTTTTATAATAAAAGAATCCATGAGCCAGATTCTCAACCGGTGTAAAATGCAGGGCCGGCTCCAGGCACCAGTTCAGCAAGCAGGTGCTTGGGGTGGTCAAGGGGGAAGGGACGGCACATCGGGCTCTTCAGCGGCAATTCAGTGGCGGGTTCCTCAGTCCCTCTCGGAGGGAAGGGCCTGCCGCCGAAGTGCCACCAAAGAAGAAAGCGGTGCGGTGGAGCTGCCTCAAATCGCGGTCGCGGCTTTTTTTTTTTTTCTCCCCACCGCTTGGGGCGGCAAAAGCCCTGGAACCGGCCCTGGTAAAATGGCCTCGTTCTATTTAAATAGAGCTACACTGCTTTACACCAGCTGAAGGGCTGGCTCCATATGTTCATAGTATTCTGATCATCTCAGGATGCGACCTCAGTTGTGTTTGGGGACTCCAAATCTCCATGTGATCTAATTGACAATGACAACCAGAAGTAAGAATTTACAGAGAGCTAGACTTGATTGAATCAATTCTTGCTGGCAGCTACAGCAGCTATAAGAGCCAATAGTTCTGTTCACTACAATAATAATTAAAAATACATACCTAGCCATTGAATTACCCTATTTAAATGAGCTATGCTTTAGAGAGGCTCTCAGCTAGGTCTGTGACAGTCACTCCTCATTTATATGAGAGGAGGTTGGCAATTGTTCTACACTCCTATGAATTAGTTATCCTGGAGCTATCTTAAAAATTAAATCATGCTTAAACATAATTTAAAAATATTATGAAATACAGTGATTTAAAAAGTAATCCTGTGGTACCAGGAGTGTGTTTAAAAAAAAAAAAAAAGCCTAAACCACAATTAAAGGTGATAAATCTTTTGCAATATATATAGCAAGCTAGCAGCATCTAGTAAAATAAAATCCAGGGCTTTCACTTGAAATCCACAATGAAAGGGGAGTCAGAGGCCTTACCATGCAGTTGAAGTAGTGGTCAATCATGCTGTAGCTCAGAAGGAAATCTGTGTAATAGCATTTGATCTGTTTCAGCATCAAAGGATTATATAAAGAAAGGCCACTGCTCCTGTTCCACTGACGTCAATAACAAAATTTACTATTGACTCTGAGAAGGAACATCCCCTGTGTGCATGATAGACCTTCATCACCAGCTTTTCTTTTAACTAAGTTTGAGATGAAGAGTTATTTTAATTTTAAACTCAAGTTCTAAGGCTCAGAATCTTAAAGGTATTTAGGTACCTAACTCCCATTGGATCTGGGCCTAAGTAACCGAAAAATTGTTTCTGAGCATGCTCAGTTGGCACCTTACATGAGCCTAATGTAAGTGAGTGTGACCTCACTCTTCCTAACAAAAACCCTTAGTAAGGACAGGGGCCAGGGCTGGGATAATTTGCAATCTATCATTAAATAAAAAGGCCCTCTACATATTGCATTTGATGTTTTTGCATTGCAAAGCAAGGGTTTCAAAGTGCAAACAGATGTGCTGCTGCCCCATTAACTGTTTCTTGGTAATAAAGAAGCAAAGGTGATTTACTGGCAGCTCTGGCAGGCTCTTATCATGGCCATCCTCTGCAAAAGGGGTAGGCAACCTATGGCACGGCACGCGAGCTGATTTTCAGTGGCACTCACACTGCCCGGGTCCTGGCCACCGGTCCGGGGGGCTCTGCCTTTTAATTTAATTTTAAATGAAGCTTCTTAAACATTTTAAAAACCTTATTTACTTTACATACAACAATAGTTGAGTTATATAATATAGACTTATAGAAAGAGACCTTCTAAAAACATTAAAATGTATTTCTGGCACGCGAAACCTTAAATTAGAGTGAATAAATGAAGACTCGGTGCACCACTTCTGAAAGGTTACCAATCCCTGCTCTACAGAGAGACATAGATACATAACCTGCTGGTGTGAGCAATATTTACCTTTTATTATTGATTATTGATTATGTTATTATTAAATGAAAGCAGTTTCTTTTGGATTAAAATAATTGCCTATATTAGAAGTACAGGCACAAGAGAGTTCTCCTACAGAAGAAGACCAAAAAAGGGTCAAAAAGAAACAAATAGCATAAATAGTCAAATATGGCAATGAGATTTTTTTTGTAATTATTTCAGTTTCTGTAATCGAAGGCATTAATAATAGCCAGCGGGAATTGTTATTTGAAAAAATTGGAGCCCAGTCTTGTTCTCCTTATGCTAAGTAGTGCCTTATTCTGCAAGACATCCCATTTTAAATCTATTGCCGTTTAAGGAATCAATTGTGACGTTGTCACCAGGCTCCCTGAATGTGGCAGCCCATAGCTGCCCAGCCCCAGGAACTTACAGGAAACCTGCTTGTGACTATAATAATAATACCTAGCTCTTATATAGCACTTTCATTGGTAGACCTCATAGCACTTTACAAAGGAGATCAGTATCATTATCATCCTTTTTACAGATGGGAAAATGGAGGCACAGAGAGTTGAAATGACTTACCCAAGGTCATCCAGCAGGTCAGTGGCAGAACCCCAAACTCCTGAGACCCAGTCCTGGTCTCTGTCCACTAGCCCACACTGCCTTGCAAAGGCACAATCTGCTTCTCCATGTCCCTTTGCTCCCGGGGTTAGTACCCTATATCAACCCTGTGCCCAATGCAATGTGCTTCCATTGGTGTGTAGTATGCAAGAGAAAATCTCATATCCTCCCCTTTCTCTCCCCTCCAGCAGAGTCCCTGCCCACAGACAAAGGAGAGGTTGTAGTAGTCCTATGAAACTGCTCTCCCAGCTGTGCTGTTACCTACATTATGAATAGTCCACATGGGGGATTAATGGGCCCAATATATTGTTGCTCCTCTATACTGGATGGACTACCAACTGTCCCTAAGGTACTCACTGGGAGCAAATGTGGCAGAATCGGGCCTTGTCTGATCATCTCAGCACTCTCTTTTACAATCCAGCCAGTCAATAATGACTTGAGCAGTATGACTGTTCCATCTTAATATCATGTGGCAAATTAATATTCTTTTAGGATTTCAATTCAAATGCTATCTCTGCATCAGCCCTTGGCAACTCTTATTCCTCATTAGTCTCAGTAAGTATATTATCTTTCTTAATTAAGGACGCTTAAACTTTTCAGCCAGGGGAATTTGAGGATAACAGAAGACAAAGAAATATAGCACCATTAGTTTTAGTGTAAAGTTATGTTGTGTGGGGGGGAGGGTTGGAGCAGGAGACTGGGAGACATGGTTCTATTGTTGTAGCTGTGTTGATCGCAGGATATTAGAGAGATATTCTTCAACCTGAAGAAGAGCTCTGTGTGAGTTCGAAAGCTTTTCTCTCTCACCAATAAAAGATTCAATAAAAGATATTACCTCACCCATCTTGTCTCTCTATGGTTCTATTATAGCAATAAGCCACAAGGGGGTGTGCATTACTGAGGTATTTATTCATGCATTGCATGCCATCCAAGATCAAAAATAGCCCACTAATTCACACTAAGACAAGATTTATGGCTATTTGACAATGGATAACTAATTGTCCAATCAGGGATCGTGCAACATGAATTCATCCAAAGCTCTTTGAAGTGAATGGGGTGTGACCGAATGCACCCTTTATTCACACCCTACACACTACTGTAATAATCTTTGTACAAAATATGCCATGTGAGGTATCATTTGAAAACTAGGTTTCAGAGTAGCAGCCGTGTTAGTCTGTATCCGCACAAAACAACAGGAGTACTTGTAGCATGATTTGAAAATTAATAACTTGCTGGTTAATAATATCATGGTGAAATGTATGTACAAAATATGTATTAAAAATGATGAACATAAGCTGAAATTATGACTCAGTGTGTTTACCAGACAAGTTTGGAGAATAGGTAAACCGGTTTCAAAAGCACAAGCTAACGCCTCTAGCCAGGTGTCATCAAAGCTGATTGACAATCATTTGTCAAGTGGCCATTCTTTGTCAGCAAAGGAGGATAGGAACAGATTGATCTACATTTAGCAAGCAATGTCATGGAACCTCTTTTACCAAGAGATTCCATGCCTCCGCCCTCACAGTGGAAAGGAACTTTATCTACGGGTAACCCACAGGAAAATGCATTTCAAAGGGTGACTAGATTATAAAAGTGAGAGGAAAAAACACCCCAGGCTATCGATCTATCTATCGATGGATCGCTCTATCGATCGCTCTCTCTGTCTCTCACCTAAGAAATCAAAGGAACCAGCCCTTTGTCTTTGGCTGCGGATCCTGGCTGGAGAATTTGGCCAGCCCTGTTGCTGGGACCATATGGTAAGAATGTTTTTTTGAAACAAGTCTAGCTTAAGTTTTAGTTACGAGAAAGTGTTTTATCTTTATTTTTCTTGTAACTATTTTGGACTTCAGTGCATTATACTGGTACTTACTTAAAATCTCCTTGTAGTTAAATAAACATACATTATTTTTAATCAAAACTAATCCAGTGCTGTGTTTAAACTGACGGGTTTGGTAACTCCAATTAAAGTAGCAAACTCTTGTATATTTACCCCTGACAGAGACAACAGACCTCTAATATCTGAGCTATCCAGGAGAGGGCTGGACAGTGCAGAACACACATTTTGGGGGAAATTCAGGACTGGACATGTGTTTGGGTCACCCTGCAGGTAGTAACCAAGGCTGCTGGAAGACAGAGTGTGGCTGGTGTGTTGCTGGCAGGCTGCTGGGCTCAGGGCTGCTGGACCAGGGCTGCAGTTATACACAGACATTCAGGGTGTGACCTGCATGCTGGTTGGGCTGTTGGTGAGCTGCCCAGGTTGGGAGCTACAAGCACAATGCATTGTAGGTGACAGATGGTGACACAACCCCTCACTGGTCTGGATTACACCTCAGAATGTGAGTCTTTCCATAACTTCAATGGGCTTTGGATCAGTATCTAAAGCCTTCCATTATGAGAGAGGTGGAAATGGTAACTATCAGGGAGAGATGGGGCAAGAGCTATAAGCTCCATGGGACATGGACTACAGGTGAAATCCTGGCCCCATTAAAGTAAATAACAAAACTTCCATTGACTTCAGTAGGGTCAGGATTTCACCCTATGTCTTCTGACAGCATGCGGGGTAAAATCCGGGCTCTAGTTTTCCCATTGTCTTCAGTGGAGCCAGGGTTTCACCCACTGTTAGCACTTAACAATAATGCTGGACTTTCCATTCTCACTCCCTCTAATAATATATAAGCTTAGAGGGAGAGAGATACTTGGTATATACATCAAGTAAAAGTGGGGAAGTAATAAAAATATAATTGTCTTATTGTTTTCCCACAATCTCCCCAGTATTTGTTTTAACATAATAGGCAAAGGGATTTTCTTTTTCAGTGTTGAGATCCTCGCATTATTATTTTTTTGATTAGTCCACAGGTGTGACATAGTCCAAAAGCCCTAATCAGACAATCAAATTGTGGCTTCAGACAATCTGTGTCCAAACCATATCCTAATACCAGCTGTGCTACTAATTCAGTAAATGGCCTGGGATATGTCACTGAGACCGATGCAAAATTGCATGCTTTTTTTGCAAATGAAATTGCTGCTATAGTGTGTACAGAGAAGGCAATTGTCCACAGCTAGATGATGTATAACGGTTGCTTATGTAATTGCAATTACGCTATATGTATGTACACTTGCAGTGTTTCTATATGCAAATTAGGCATGCAATTGCATAGATATTTAGAGCATTTAATTGTATGGGGCCAATATCGTAAATCAGACATTTAAACTCTCTGTGCTCAAAGTAACAATCTCTCTGTGTGACACTGTAAACACTTTTCTAATTATGCTTACATCTCCTTCATTACTACTTTTACAAAAAAAAATCAGATTAATTATGAATGGTTTCCTATTTCTAAGTCTGTGCTATCACATGGAAATGTATGCTTGATTATTCTTGCCAGCAAGTTAAAGAAGTATGGGCTGGATGAATGGACTATAAGGTGGATAGAAAGCTGGCTAGATCATCAGGCTCAATGGGTAGTGATTAATGGCTCCATGTCTAGTTGGCAGCCGGTATCAAGCGGAGTGCCCCAAGGGTCGGTCTTGGGGCCGGTTTTGTTTTGTTCAATATCTTCATTAATGATCTAGAACAGTGGTTCTCAAACTAGGGCTGCCGCTTGTTCAAGGAAAGCCCCTGGCAGGCCAGGCCAGTTTGTTTACCTGCCGCGTCCCCAGGTTCGGCCAATCGCGGCTCCCACTGGCCGCAGTTTGCCGCTCCAGGCCAATGGGGGCTGCAGAAAATGGCACAGGTCAAGGGACGTCAGGTGCTTTCCCTGAACAAGCAGCGGCCCCTAGTTTGAGAACGACTGATCTAGAGGATGGTGTGGCCTGCACCCTCAGCAAGTTTGCAGATGACACTAAACTGGGAGGAGGGGTAGATAGGATACAGAGGGACCTAGACAAATTAGACGATTGGGCCAAAAGAAATATGATGAGGTTCAACAAGGACAAGTGCAGAGTCCTGCACTTAGGACAGAAGAATCCTATGCACTGCTATAGACTAGGGACTGAATGGTTAGGCAGCAGTTCTGCAGAAAAGGACCTTGGGGTTACAGTGGACGAGAAGCTGGATATGAGTCAACAGTGTGCTCTTGTTGCCAAGAAGGCTAATGGCATTTGGGGCTGTATAAGTAGGGGCATTGCCAGCAGATCTAGAGACGTGATCATTCCCCTCTATTTGACACTGGTGAGGCCTCATCTGGAGTACCTGTGTCCAGTTTTGGGCCCCACACTTCAAGAAGGATGTGGAAAAATTGGAAAGAGTCCAGTGGAGGGCAACAAAAATGATTAGGAGGCTGGAGCACTTGACTTATGAGGAGAGGCTGAGGGAACTGGGATTGTTTAGTCTCCAGAGAGAAGAATGAGGGGGGATTTGATAGCTGCTTTCAACTACCTGAAAGGGGGTTCCAAAGAGGATGGATCTAGACTGTTCTCAGTGGTACCAGATGACAGAACAAGGAGTAATGGTCTCAAGTTGCAGTGCGGGAGGTTTAGGTTGGCTATTAGGAAAAACTTTTTCACTAGGAGGGTGGTGAAACACTAGAAGCGGTTACCTAGGGACGTGGTGGAATCTCCTTCCTTAGAGGTTTTTACGGTCAGGCTTGACAAAGCCCTGGCTGGGATGATTTAGTTGGGGATTGGTCCTGCTTTGAGCAGGGGGTTGGACTAGCTGACCTCCTGAGGTCCCTTCCAACCCTAATATTCTATGATTAAGAAAAAGAGTCAGCATGGGTGTAACAGGCATGGCCAGCCTTCTTGACACTCTTCAGAGAAGCTGAAGAGTTTATATCTATAAAAGCAACAGAAAAAACACAGTTCTGTGTTCACATTACCTTAATTTCAGTCCACTTAATGTCTTTCATCAACTCCTATTGTCTTAGTTTAACAAATGGGATAATAAATAATGCAATCTACATCAATTGCATTTATTTGCAATTAGAATTTTTTTCAATACTCTATTTTATGAATATTTAATGAACTGTATAACTTTGATGGAAGGAGTGCAGTTTAGAGGGCCATAATGAATATTTAGAAAGTCTTCCTTTGCCATCTCAACTGCTGAATTTAATTTAACATCCAGTAAATCTGCACATTGTTCAGCAAGTCTGCAGTTTTCCTGATACAGAAATATGATGTAGGACATTTCAAGTTTTCTCTATGCTCTCCTCCTTCAGAATAAATAGATGCCTTTGGAACTTCTTATAAACATAGCCTAGAATGCCAAAAATGGGAGAGTAAAGTTAGTCTCCTTAAATCCATATTAAGGCTGTGAATTGAAAAAGAAAATTAAAGGAAAAAAACCGCTTCTGGGTGAATATTTAAAAAGCAAGGCATCTTGTAAATTGTGCGAAAGAGTGCACGACCTGGTTGCAAAGTCGTGGAATATGTGACGGGGTGCTGGAACAATTTGTATAGTGTGGGTGCTGAGAGCCATTGAACCAAACTGTAAACTCTGTATATAATGGAATCTACTTCAAGCCAGCAGGTGCAGGAGCACCCCCAGCACCTATGGTATGTGAGTTCCCTGCCTCCAGCTTACCCTTGGGGATTAGTCTAACTAGATCCCAGAGAGACAATAATATTGCACCGGACCCCTGGAAAATCTCTTACAACCACGTTGAGTTTCATAGCTCATAGGTACATATGAGGCAGATGCTTGGGCAGAAAATGGAGATAGCAATCCAGCTAAAGCACAAATAGAGTCTAATAAATACCTCCTTTACAGAGAGGATAATACTGAGTTTGTGCACAGCACAGTCCTGGGAACTAATTTAACACAGAGTAGAACAGAAGCAATTCCTATTAATCTTTGTGAGAGTGGCACATTACATATCTGTAGGCAGAATCTATCCCCTATTAAAGTAAATACATTTTGAACCATAGGCACCGTCTCCATGGGTGCTCCGGGGCTGGAGCACCCCTGGGGAAAAATTAGTGGGTGGTCCGCACCCACCGGCAGCCAAGCTCCCTCCTCCTCACCTCCTTCTCCCCCCACAGTGCACCACATCCATGTCTTCCCCCTCCCTCCCAGCACTTCCTGCCACCTAACAGCTGTTTGGCAGGGCCAGGAGGGAGGAGGAGGAGCAGGGACATGGAGCACTCAGGGGAGGAGGCGCAGAAGAGGCAGGGCAAGGGCGGGGACTTGGGGGAAGGGAGTGGAATGGGGGTGGGACTTTGGGGAAGGGGTGGAATGGGGGCAGGGCAAGGGGGGGGCAGGGGCAGGGGGATTGAGCACCCACCGGGAAGAGGGGAAGTTGGCGCCTATGTTTTGGACTGATTCTGGAATCTTTACTCATGCTAGCAAGCACTTATGCACGTAGTTGCTCACCAACATGGGTAACTGTTGCACAATCAGGGCTTTTCTGCCTTTTTAACACAAAGGCTATATCTGTGCTGCATGGCCATTAGTGTTAGACCAGAGTAGGATCTAGGTATGGGTAAAAATACCTATACCATATCTGTACTAGAACTACCACCATTGCTATCACCTATGCAACTGAACCACCACTGACAGCACCACAGTGGAAAGATTCCTGGAAAATGCTATTTAGGCAGCAGAGAAGTGAAAGATCTAAATTCCCATAAAACCTTATTTTATGTTAGGGTTATGTATGAAAATCATTGTGGCTGTGATCCTTAAGTGAGGGGGAAATATTCCAGCTTAATTTGTATTTGAAAGCACATGTCAATATGGAATCTGATTGTGAAATTCCTTGAGTTCAGAATACGATCAGAAAGTGGTTTCAGCCTGTAGACACTTTTTGTTGTTAGTCTGAAAAGGCGTATGTGTGACCATTCATCTTAGATGCAAGAACAGGGAATACTTTTTTATTACATAATGTGACAGGGCGTGCATACCCCGCACCAGGCAAGAAAGGGTTAATCCCACATTATGGGTGGCAGAAGTCCCGCCCCATATACCAGACTGGGCATGCTCCAAATTCTGCACTAGTATAAAGGGGGGCTGACCATTGGGGAAGAAAGACACTCAGTGGAGGCTCCAGCCTGGGAGCTGCTTCAGCCCCTGACTGCAGGAACCAGAGATCCTCAGACCCAGATCAGAGACCAGTTGCCTACAGCCAGTCAACAGGAGTCTGAGTCCCAACAAGCTACCTGAACCAAGGAGCTCGGAGACCCCGACGATGAACGGACCCCTGCTTCAGGATTCATGGTAGGAAGTGGCCGAGGGGGTGGAGTGACTGGTACCTCGCACCTGAGGAAAGTCAGCGTGTTGCAGTAGGATCCCCGCTGACTGGGTGGTGACCACACTCACTGCCAACAGGGCACTGGTTCGGGACTTGGTGAAGGGGGAGGGGCCAAGCCCCCCTACCTCACTCCCTGCCACCACCCACCCCTAGACCGCGCGGCCCTGACCTCCAGGGCAGCTGTGCTGACTCTGGCCCCTAGGCCACATGGCCCTGAACCCAAGGGCTGCCCTTTTGAATCTGACCATTGTGCCTTATCATGGTGAGGCCCGAGACGGTACGGTAGACTGTAACCGCGGTATTAAAACACCCATCGTCCTCTTCAACAGGAGACGGGCATGCATACATCACCATACGTAGCTTTTGAGTTCTTCCTGAGCCAGCTATTATACTGTTAATCTTTTGGGTGAACATCTAGATCAAGGGTAGGCAACCTATGGCACATGTGCTGAAGGCGGCACGCGAGCTGATTTTCAGTGGCACTCACCCTGCCCGGGTCCTCGCCACTGGTCAGGGGGGCTCTGCATTTTAATTTAATTTTAAATGAAGCTTCTGAAACATTTTAAAACCCTTATTTACTTTACATACAACAATAGTTTAGCTATATATTATAGACTTATAGAAAGAGTCAGTCTAAAAATGTTAAAATGTATTACTGGCACGCGAAACCTTAAATCAGAGTGAATAAATGAAGATTCGGCACAGCACTTCTGAAAGGCTGCCGACCCCTGATCTAGATTATTGTTGAGGCATAAACAGAACTGAGCACATCTCTGTGAAGCTAGACCACTACAATGTTTCTAAGAATGTCCTGACTGCAAAGATGTCAATGAGAAAGTGTTCTATAACTTACATTCTTGCGACTGATATTTGATCTAAAAGAAAAAAAAATCCTATCAGTCTACTTAATGCTCTATGCAGCTACAAAGATTTATCTAGAAGAGAAATTCACAAGAAGAAAAATGGTAAAGAATAACATTCCTTTTTCAAGAGGAATACTTTCTATAAGGAAAGAAATGATTGCTGAAAGGACAGATAGGAATTGTTTATCCCACAAAGCAAGTTAAGAGCACACTGCGTTTTAAAAGAAAAGTCCAGATTGCTAAGAGTAGGCTTAGCAGAATTCATTTTTTATATAATTTTGATGGATACTATCAATGTTTATTTTTCAGTATATATATAAATTTTCACAATTGAGCAAAATTATAGATTTTAAGCATGTTTTGATTTTCATTGATTTACACTTTCACAGTTGTTGGAAATTGTGGGGGGGGGAACAGACTAAGGGGAATCACGTAATGATTTGAGTTTTAACGGTTATGAAGCTTAGACTTTTTGAATCACAGATTGTCAACATCACATCAAAATATACAAAGTAAATATCCTTCAGTCAAACTCCAATAAGTTCTCAGTCCGCATTTTTCTTACTTTGGCTATCTGTAAATTCTATTATTATTATAAATGGAAATATTTTTCATCGGTTTGTGTGTGTACAGGGAAATCCACGTTTACCAACATTTACCAATACAAATCTACTCTAAGACTAAATAAGAGCCACTGAAAAACTGAAGAGTTGTGCTTTGAAGATCCAGAGTTCCTGTACACGGTGAATAAGATCCCACATGTTCAGAAATTTATTCACATTGCTTTATTGCCCGTTGGAGGATGACATCAGCTATAAAACCTCTATTGCTGTGTATATGGAACTTCTGCTTTTTTTCATATTCTTTAAAAAAAATATAAAACTTTAGTAATTATATTTAACTTTTAAGGGCTAATTAAACAGGGCTGCCCAGAGGATTCAGGGGGCCTGGGGCAAAGCAATTTTGGGGGCCCCTTCCATAAAAAAAAAGTTGCAATACTATAGAATACTATATTCTCGTGGGGGGCCCTGTGGGCCCGGGGCAAATTGCCCCACTTGCCCCACTCTCTGGGCAGCCCTGTAATTAAATCACACTATGAGGGAAACCACATGCAGAGACGTTACACTATTCTATCCTAGTTGTGAGCATAGTAAATCTTGGATTGTGTGTACAGAATTAAAATTTTCTATTTAATTTGAAACCATCATTGAATTTTTCATATAGCTGTGAATGACGTTTATCTTATGATTTTGATTAGAGGAAAAATCCTTAAGCCCTTGAAATGTACTGTCTAGTCAAAACAGATTGCCTAGCAAGAATGTTGAGTAAATGAACTCATACATACTCTTTCTGATGTATTAGAGATTTCCATGTCAGGAATATTATCCCTAAAAGAACGGGTATCTGAGGCACTGTTTTTCCATAAAACTAAAGAACCTCTGCAGCAAATTGTTTAAAGCTCTGTGGAACTTCTTTGCTTAGACATAATTAGACAATTTACATATTTATTGGCTGTAAACTCTGTTCAAGAAACTCCCCTCCTTGTGGCTAATATTACATTGGATATTATAACTGAAGAACCTTTTAATGATTTTTGTTATATCTGTTATGATGATTAAAAAACTTCTAAAAGGTAAACACAATTTTGAAATTACTTTCTTGGAAGTTTAAATTAATTGTATTGAAATTAACCATTCAAAATTACTGAAGTAATTAAGGAACATGAGTAAATTCAATAAAGGAAAATACTTGAAATAAGGCAAAGTACTTTCTACTTAGTGTTAGCAAGAAGATTCTTGTAAATTGTCACTCCCAATATTGCTCCTCTTGAAGACCATTGCAAAACTGCCATTAACTTCCATGGGAACAGGACCAGATATGACATCCTGGCCCCACTGAAGTGAATGGCAAAATTCCCATTGATGTTAAATGGGGCCAGGACATCACCCCAAGCCTAGAAACTGTGTGGTAAGTGCCTGCAAAGTGATGAATGCCCATAACGTCCACTGAATTCAGCTCTCAGGGCAGGTGAAAAAGCACATCTTGCAAGAGGCATAAACAACACCATGTAGAATGAGGATCTTGTCATTAAATATATCCCTGCGCAGAAGTCCTCAAAACAAGGCTCATACTTAAATGTATAGGCTTGGCCGTCAGCATCAGGGTAAATTTCACCCATAACTAGTATGCAGTTGCTCCTGCAGGGACTAGTGCAATATGCACATAGATTTGTTTCTCAGCAGGCAGCCTGCCTGAGCCCTGCTGCACCGCCGGCTGGGAGCCGCCTGTGGTAAGCGCCTCCTGGCCAGAGCCTGCACCTTGCACCCTCTCCTCCACCCCAGATCAGAATCCCCTGAACCTTGCACCCCTGCCCCAGATTAGAATCCCCCTCCTGCACACAAACTCCTTCCCAGACCCCACACCCCATCCTGCACCCCAATCCCCTGCCCCAGCCCCCTCCTGCACCAAACTTCCTCCCAGGAAAAAGACTTGTATACAGGAGCCCCACAAAATCTTATAGCCCTGGGCCCACAGAAGAGTTAATCCAGCCCCGGTCCCGTGCACTTAAATTAGTTGTACAGCAACATAGAGCACCATAACATTACTTCATTTCATCTTATAGTAACTCCTTGTAAGCATATGTTCAGCAGTAGCACATGAACATTGTGGAAAGCCCATTGCAAATTCCAGCACATATGCTCTGGAGAGCACAAGCTATCAGCAAGTATAACCAAAGTCAGACATGTTGGTAAAGCAAGGCACTGTAATGCTTCAAAATGTACTCAGATTTGGTATTCAAACCAGGGCTTTGGAGCTGTGCTCCAGCTCCGCTCCAGCTCCAGGCAAAAACCTGCAGCTCCATTGCTCCAGAGCTGCTCCACACTCCAGCTCCGGGCTCCACTCCAAAGCCCTGTCAAATGATCAATTACCTTCTTTTAAGGTGCATCATGTTTTACTTTACAAATACATTAGTCCCTGATTTAGCAAAGCACTGAAGCATATGTTTGTCTGTAAACACATTGTTATCATTTACTCCACCCTTGGTCATTCTGAGACATTCCATGTCCCAGTACTGGAAATTCATATTGTTTGACACTGAAATGAGAGCATGAAGCATTTTACTTTGTCCTTGGGGAAGCTGCCACTCAGCTACCAAACAACAAAATTTTAGTCTTCGGTTTTTCACTGATCCCAAATGACATCCATCTTGGAGCAAATGACCATAGAAATTAATTTATTAGTTACCGAAGTAATATGAATAAGCAGCTCCAATGAAAAGTCAAAAATGTACAAAAATTTTAGCAGTATTTTTAAAGTCTTCTGACCAAGTAGAAATTTCATTAGAGATTGTAAGTTCCTCTCCCCTCATGTCCTCATCTTCCCCTGTATCTACAGCATAGTATCTCAGCAACTATACTTACACTATAATCAATGGTGTCATATTTAGGTTCATTTTATACTTTTTGTCCTCCCTGTGCTCATTTTATTTAATATTTTAAAGCCATTAAGTCCATATTGGTGTAATCTCTCATAATAAAATCCTCATTTCTTTAAGGACGTTTGCTTCATTTACAGTTTTAAAGCATCTTTAGTCTCTTTTGGTTTTTCACTGGCATCGTTCCTCACTGGCTACATCCAACCCATCTACAAACAGATGTATAATCACCAAGAAGATCGTTATTATCTTAAGTAGCGATGGGCAATAGCTTCAGAAGGTTGGCTTGGTTTGGATAAAGAGTGAGGATGCTTAGGTTTTGGTGTCCCTCCCTCCTTCAAACACACATACCGAGGCGAGCTTTCAACCCTAACTTCTCCTTCACTCAGTCTGCACGCTGATTCCATTCCCTTCCCCAGTAACATTAGCACGCTGGCTGATCTCTCCAGCTAGATTTTGTGAATCCTGGTTTCTATCCCTCCCATACCTCCTTTTCCTTATCTTTTTCTTCCCTACCTTTTGTCAATCCTTCCTGGGACTCCTACTGTGCCTGTGTTGCTATGTTCATACAGCAGTGGTCTTCTCACTCGCATACTCTAGGAGTGCCCCAGGTCAGAGGTGCCCCAAAATTCCTTTAGTAACTCAGAACGCGGCCAGATTTGAAGATGGCAATCTTTCTAGAACAGATTGCCAGAACTACTGAGCCTCTGTTACAGGTCTTTGTGGACTGTGGTGATTGGGATGTGGAAGGGACTTCTTATCCAAGATGTTTTACAGTGAGATCCAACGGCCATTGAAGCCAAAGAAAGTGTCCCTGGCTTTAACAGGATTTGGATCAGGCCCTTAATCCTCCCAAAAACAAAAACAAAAAACCTTTTATTTGTTTGAAGGTTGAAACTGAAATTCAATCTGGTTATTTTGCAAACCTATTCTCCTCATCTATTAATTATAAGAGGTTAGCTGTTTAAATCAAATAGCAAACATATTAAATTATTCTTGTGCTGGGAAAGAGAAGGTATTACTGTACTGTGAAGTCACAGTAGTCATCTCCCCTATTTAATCTTCTAGCTCCCTCTTTCCTGCTTTATCATGACTTTCATATTTTTAAAGGGACACTATCAAGAAGTTTTAGGTCAAACATCTAGGATTTGTTTTGAAAAGGGGTTGTAAATCTAATATGACACCAAAAAATTCAAAAAAAATCAGCGAAAACAGTTTTAATTTTTGGATTTAAACTTTCCCTTGTAGTATTGGAAGCCCAGACACAAGAGCACTGGCTAGTAGATGAGACAGTCAACTGAAACTGACTTGAATCAAAACAACACTGCAAACCAGAGTCAAAAGTAACACTTTTTCTAGCTTCACTCTCCAGGTCATGTTACATGTAAAACGCTAAACACCAATATAACTGTTGATTTGGAGTTTCCTGTACATCTGTGATGTTTGTGTGTTGCAAAGCTGGTTGAAAAACTGATTTCCCCCTCCCCTCCTATGATTTTATTTTGTTTTTCACTAGACATGCTTTTTGATAACTTTCCAACCAGCTTTAGTGTTTTATTGTATGTAATCTGTCTGACAAGCCTTGCTGTAGCTGAGGCACTTTGTTATTATGGATCATTCTATTTGACAGATTAAATACATTTGCTGTATGACATGTAAGGAGGTTTATTTTTTTTTAACTCTATTTTAGCAGTTGCTGTTCAATTTTCATAAATTTATCATCAGTTTATCACACTGCAGTACCTATGACATTGTAATATTGCCCTGGTCTTGGCATAGGAAATCACTAACGTATTAATGAATGACCTTGGCCCCAGGAATACTGGGGAGATTTTTTCAAAATATTCCCACCATTGCTAATACCAGTTCAGCTTCCCTAGTGCTAGCAGTGCTGGGAGCCCTAGCATAGAAGGCCTATAGGTACCTTCATTTTAAGCATAATCTCAATGAGATCTGTCTGGAGCAATGGTGGCCCATACAGCTTCCCACAGCTCCCATTGGCCAGGAACGGTGGACGGCCGTGCCTGCAGATGGTCGATGTAAACTAACTGTCTCGCGGCTCGCCAGCGGATTACTCTGACGAGCCACAGGTTGCTCACCATTGGTCTGGAGCAAGGTTAAATGACATGGTGCCTAAAATGTTGGCAGTAGTATCAGCAGACACTGGCCTGCACAAGGGCTGCCAGTGTTGCTAACACTGGTGGAGTTGAATCAGGGCTGAAGTAGGAAATTTCCATGAGGCCCTCTGCACAGAGATTTGTCTTCAGGTGATCCATCAGAAAGAGAGTCTCCCTTCACTCCCATGGAACAGGGTGTAGAGATGGACACCAAATCAGTGCGGATCCTGGGAGACCAGCATGAGGCCAGGCCCACCCTTACAGAGACCTGATGTTTCTGCACCAGCTCAGTGTCCTGTGCATCCCCACACTCCCAAAAGAGCCATGCCGACACGACTCCTGCAGCCTATGACATCCCAAGGGACCACACTGAAAGAGGGATCCCTACTGCAGAGGGGCCAGGGACAGAAAGTTAATACAACCTGTCACTATATTAACTCTCCTAAGGAATCTCAGCAGGGCTAGTCAGGGGATGAGAATAGGAAAGGGCATTTCTGGACAATGCACTCAGCATCAGTGTGTGTGTGTGTGTGTCGGGGGGTGATCAACACATGGAGGTATCGAGGGGATATTGGCCCACCGTGTCTACTTATTTTAACCAGTACCCATTGCTGCCTTAACTCAGCTGAGCAGAATGATTGAAGTCAACAGAAGTTAAGAGCCTAAGTACCTTTGAGGATCTAGACCAGGGGTAGGCAACCTATGGCACGCATGCCAAAGGCGGCACACGAGCTGATTTTCAGTGGCACTCACACTGCCTGGGTCCTGGCCACTGGTCCGGGAGGCTCTGAATTTTAATTTAATTTTAAATGAAGCTTCTTAAACATTTTAAAAACCTTATTTACTTTACATACAACAACAGTTTAGTTATATATTATAGACTTATAGAATGAGACCTTCTAAAAATGTTAAAATGTATTACTGGCACGCAAAACCTTAAATTAGAGTGAATAAATGAAGACTCGGCACACCACTTCTGAAAGGTTGCCAACCCCTGATCTAGGCCATAGTTTTTCTGTGCCTTGAGTCTCTCTGTGAAATGGAAATACACTTCTACCCCGATATAACGCTGTCCTTGGGAGCCAAAAAATCTTACCGCATTATAGGTGAAACTGCGTTATATCGAACTTGCTTTGATCTGCCGGAGTGTGCAGCCCCACCGCCCCGGAGCGCTGCTTTACCGTGTTATATCAGAATTCATGGTATATCGGGCTGCGTTATATCGGGGTAGAGGTGTAGTAGTACTTTTCCACCTCACAGGGCTGTTGTCAGAATAAATACATGAAGGATAATAAGGGTCTCAAATACTACAGTAAGAGGGCCAAAAAAGTACCTAAGACAGAACTCTGTTTTGTTCATTTCTTTTATATCTAGCTAGCTCTCTGATACCCTCATTAACTGCTTATGTAAGAAAACAACTGGTACTCTGGTTACTGGGGGTTGGGGGGGTAAGTTAAAAGTAGATTCACCAGGCATAGGAAAAGTGAAGTTGCAAAAGCCCATGTGGAGGTGGGAGAGGGTAGCTTGGTTATAAATTCCTGCTGACAACTGGGCTTAAGAGCTCCAATCCCAGAGTGTAAAGTCAGGAGTAGTAGCCAGTCCTAATTATAGCCAGGGGCGGCTCTAGCTTTTTTGCCGCCCCAAGCACGGCAGGCAGGCTGCCTTCGGCAGCATACCTGCGGGAGGTCCCCAGTCCCAAGGCTTCAGCGTACCCGCCGCCAAAGCCGCAGGACTGGCAGACCTCCTGCAGGCATGCCGCCGAAGGCTGCCTCACTGCCACCCTCGCAGGGGCCATCAGCCGCCCCCCGCGGCTTGCCGCCCAAGGCACATGCTTGGAGTGCTGGTGCCTGGAGCCGCCGCTGATTATAGCACGCACTCCTGTTCTTTACTACTAACATTCTCCATCAAGAAACTCTTACAAGATCAGAAACAGCTCCTGGATTTTTTTCCTTTTAGAAACAATTTTAAAATCACATCACTTGATTCAAATTTACTTCAGACTGTCCTCTCCAAAACAACTGGTCTCAGTGCATCCTTCCTTAGTATATTTATACTGCTAGCAGCCATGGAATGCGCTGAACAAATGTAACGGGACAATCTCATCTACTTGAACACATTTGAAATGTTACTGATGGTGTTAAAGCAGCATTTGACATTCATTAGCCCAGATATTTAAATGATCCATGGTCTTCTGCATCAAGTGTGATAAGGTAGGCCCCAAAAGATTAGAAACTCTTCCAAGGCCTTCAGCTCAGAAAAATAAATGAAAAGAGGATTTGGAATGACAGAGTCATATCATGGTATTGCACAATGAAAATTGCAGGAAAGATGCAGACGAATAAAAATGAGTCTGCTCTCTCATCTGCATCACAAATTGAGTTCAGACCAGTTTCTCGTGTGGATCTTGTGCAACGGCGTGAACAGGAATAAAAATCTGGCCACTTTTGGAGGAACACTTTCTGTGCCCCAGGGGAGAGGAGCTGCCTTTCCTTCCCCTCCCCCTCACGGCTGGAGGAACTGCGTCTCCCCATTGTGGGCCCCATTGCCGGTGGAGCTCTCTCTCCCTCCCTCTCCCCATGGCTGGGGGGCCAGAGGAGCTGTCATCTCCTGGCCCAGGGCAGAGGAGCTGTCTCTCCCCCCCAAGGTCCCAGTACCAGTGGAGCTGGCTCTCCCTCCCTCCCTCCCTCCGCAGCCCTGGGGCCAAAGGAGTTCGCTCTCCCCGCCCCAGCCCCAAAGGAGTTCTGTGCCCCCACTGATTGGGGGCCCTGTGCTTCTGCTTGCCCCCCCCCCCCCTTGCACACGCCCCTGGGCTTTTGGAAGAGAACTTCAAAAGTTTGCTGTTATCTGCGCTGCAAGGACTTTAACAGTCCCACAATGCTTCCTGTTGCTGGCATTTGTCCCAATGCCCTTGACAAAGTTTTCCTCCCCAACATCAAACTGCTGTCAAGCATGCTGCTTGCCAGCTATCTGTTTCACTGTAATGCTCCACCCCAGAGGTAGCTGTATGTCAGTAGTGTTGTATGCATACAGTTTTATGAAGTGAACTTGGATCTTTTTGGTGTAATGTAAAGTGTTTAAATGTAAAGTGTTAGTTATTATTATGTATACTGTAGTAGTACCCAGAGGCTCCATTGTGCTAGGAGCACACATCATAAAACAACAATCCATGCCCCAAACAGTTCACTATTTAGGATAAGATGAGAGAGAACAGGTGGATCAAACAAACAAGTATGGGAAGGACAAGGTAACAGTCAAACAACCATGATGGATGTAATACGCAGGAGTCTCAGCACAACAGCTGCCTAGCCACTCTCAAGTGCTAGGTCTTCTTGGGTTAGGAACTTCTTAGGATTACTACATGTAGCACACTCTTTTTACACTTTTTGGACTATTTTGCTAACGTAAGTAGCCGTGAAGACATAGAATCAGATTCATTCTTGGCAGAAGTTTGTGTAACTCTGTTGAGGTCCAAGCCGCCAGCTCTGATTTTGTTCCAGAAGCTTAACAGGCTGATTTCCTGCTGCTTTTAACAGTCTTGGTGTCAGCCTTGGTGAAAGATAACTAGTGATGGGCCTAAACTCCATACTGCCAAAATAACCTAGCTGAAAGGAGGCAGAGAGCTCAGCTTTAAACCACAAAAGCTTTGGTTTGATATACGTATGTTTACTTAGCTTTAGGACCAAATATGGTCTATTGAGGTTTTGGTAGCATTACCTTGAAACAAAGAAGAGCAATGCCACAAGGGAGTGAGAAAGATGAACATTTAAGGAAAAATTATATTGTGGATTGTCTGTATTTCCCATCCAGCAACCCAGAATAAACCAACTAGAATATGACATGTGCTACAGTACATGTAAGCTATGCCTACTTGGTATGATACTCTGCCCCCCTCTGGTAGTGGTTAGGACAGCTACAAATCGATGAGCCTGCTACAGCCTTGATTAAGAGAATGCAGTCTTTCCATTCCGGCAGTAGAGACTCATCCATTAAGATCCAGAGGTTCCAAATTCAATCCCCTCCACTTCTGCCAACCCACCCAGGGGCACCAGTATTACCCTTAGGTAGTAGAGCTAGTTAGTGTTAGCCTTAGCTAGTAGAGCTGTTCAAATTTCAACGAGAATCTTTTAAGCTTAGAAATTATTTGAATTACAATATTGGTAACAATGGGGTTAATTAATAGCAAGTTAGCCACTTTATTCATAGGTTTCTAAACAATGCCTGTTCAATTGGGTTTAAATATTCTGTCATGGGGCCAATCATGTTCAAATGAAGGCGCACTATAAGGCTAGGCCCACAGAAATAGTTCTTAAAGCATTTTCCATGGCAAATGGTTGACCATATACAAAACACTTGGCTGATCTCACCAATTTTTTGTTGTTTCTGTCTGCAAAATCATTTGTAAGTGTCCAAGGTCACAGACTTTGAGAAGACTATTTTATTATTATTATTATTATTAATGTTGCAATAGCACCTTGTGGCCATTGTCAGGGAGCAGCGTACTGTACAAACACATAACAAAAAGATGGTTCCTGTCCTGAAGAGCAATAAAGAGAGGCAAAAGGTAAGAATAAGAGGATTATGAACAGCCCAAGCAGCAGTCACAGCCCATCATCTGTTTAACTGTTATCAAGATTTTGCAAGCACTGTGGCAGAGGGGACTTTTAAGGAAGTATTTGAAGGAGGACAATGCAGGCTTATCTAATCAAAAAAGTTGCATCTTTTAATTTAAAATGTGAATATAAACCAATTTAGTTAAACCTAATTCCTGTGTGGACATTCTTATTTTGAGTTAATTTAAATCAGTCAGGTTTAAACTAAACCAAAATAAACTGCTCTTGATCCAAAATAAAAGCATCCACACAGGGTTTGTACTGATTTAACTAAATCAGTTTAAAAGCTATTTAATTTAAACCAGTGTAACTGTCTCATTTCAACGTGGCCTTAGGTGACTTTGTGGATGTTTCCAGGGAGCTCTCCCATGCATAGGCAGTGGAGTCACCTCTCAATTAGACTACAGAATTCCTGGGAGTTAGCAGAGGAGAATTTGGCCTGTTGCCTTTTAATCTGCTTCTCAAATGCCATGCAAGCCTATGTACTATATAAATCATGAAGTTCTCAAAAGGAAGATATGCGTCTGAATGTCAAAAGTGACTTTTATTTCCCCCAGGATCTTGCATAGTTTTCCTATAAACTCTGCTGAAGAATAAACTTACAGCAGAGCTGGAATTTCCCTAGGGGGAGGATCCAAGCTGTATCTCTGCATTTAAATATGTTTTATAACGAGAAACACAGCTCAAGTGGAGATAAGAGCTCGTCATCCTTTGTGAGTTTAAAATTCAGCTCCTCGTCTCAGGTGTTGTAGATAAGCGACACCATAGTTAAAAAATGAGCACTGCTTCATTGATAGGAACTGCATTTTCCACAGAAGAATTAACTAGAAAAAAAATAACTATTGGGATGTGGATGGTATAGGAGTTGCATTGAAATGCTTACATCCAACAACTAGAAAGAAAGAAAATCTGGTGATGGACAATGCCTAGTAACTTAAATGTCTAGGAGACACTATTGACTGAGACCTGCTCATCGATAGGGGCAAACATGAAATTAAAAAATACAATGAAGAAACGCACTAGTGTGAAGGACTTCTGTTGTGCTCATCACTGTAGTATCTAAGTGCTACTGGATGGAATGTCAAGACCTATTCAAGCATGTGAGGTTATATCACTCCCTCTAGCAGGCACAGCATGATGGATATACCCTAATGCTAAAACAGCTCTTAGGGCTTCTCCTTTAGCTCACATGTTCAGGAACTCTATTGCTTGGAATACAAGGTTCTGTATTCTATTTCTGTTGAATATCATGTCCATGCTGTCTCAGTGTGGCTTGTAGCTGATGATTACAGTCTATACTATGCTGTCATAGAATTATTTTACAACTGAAATAAAAAAGGGGCCAGATCTTCCGCTGATGTAAGTCCTGGATTTAATGGCGCTACATCAAGTTACAACAGCTGAGGTTCTGGGCTATACGATTTAACAATGGGACATAGACGGCCTATACGAAATAGGAGAGTGATTGATGTCAACACTAGTTTAAAAACCTTGTGTGTATATTCAACCTGAAACTGATGTGGTGGCTAAAAATAATGTTTAATAATTGATCAATGATTTGTTTTTCAGTTAGTGAATATGGGAGCAATTAGTAGAATATTTTTAAAGAACAAAATAGAAAAAAAGATGACTGTTGCTCAAGCTTTATGAAGAGAAATGTGCTGCAGGATCAGCTGCTTTTGAGTCATGCTACTGATTTTTCTTATCCACAATGTCCTAATTAAATGGCAGTGTTATAGTTTTATTTTCATAGAGATTTTTTTTATAGAGAGGAGTCTATGTTTAAATTTACTATTCAAAACAGCTGACAGCACTGCAACATTCCAGTAAAGTAGTGCTCATTTAGCTGATTCAGTGTGCATTAATATTCATTATAAACTATAATGAAGTGACACTACACTGATTTAGAGCACTGACAGTGGACTGGTGCCAACAGACAAAGCAGTGCTATGATCCCCTAGCTCACTCACACTCGTGCATACACATACTATCGCTTGCCTCATTAAATCCTCACATTAGCCTCGTCTCAGGGTATTATCCAATTGATAATGATGAAGTTAGCATGAATTTTCATTTAATTCCCGCTGCATTTCATCCCAGGCTGTGTAAATCCTGGTTGTGGCAATGAATAATAATAATTATTATTGATTTGAATAGGTTGAAATATAGTGTCATACAAAATTGACCTATTGGTAACCCTTTGAACAAAAGCTGGGGCTTGAGTTCAGTTAAAAGTATATCTACTTATTCCAATGGACTTAAAGGAACTGAAAAATGGAAAGAAACAAAAAGAAGTTGAGACTAGGAATGCTTCAGAGACAGCTCAGAAGTCACAGTAATCAGCATGTTATAAATTCCTAAATTAGACTAGGAGAGATAGAAGTGACGTCTTCACTCCTGGGGGAGCGAGGGAGCAGCATTTCAAGACAATTACTGGCACCTTTCTCTCTCCCCTCCCAATTGATAGGTTCTGGAGAGAGACTAATCCAGCCTCCTCGCCTGACTCCTCTGAGGTGGTTACTAGAGGTAGTCCATGAGTGTGTCTAATTAAAGGAGCTGTAATTACAAACAAAGTTGATAGCTGAGTCTTTTGACTAATCCTCATTTAATGTCAGCCTTATGCAAGGTGGTCTGTTAAGAGCAATGCTTTGAAGAGACAACATATATTAAGTGGGTGGTTTTCAATCTTTTTTCATTTGCAGACCTCGAAAAAATTTCTAATAGAGTTGCAGTCACCTTTGGAAATCTTAGACATAGTCTGCGGATCCCCAGGAGACTGTGAACCACAGGTTGAAAACCATTGTTCTATGGTAATTACAACTTTTTGCGGACCTTTTAGACATAGTCTGCAGACCCCCAAGCATGCGCAGACAGGTTGAAAAGCACTCCATTAAGCTATGTGCTACAGTTTTGACCAGTCAGTCAAGTGCTGATTTAAGTAGGAGCTAGGCTATTGTTTGATTTTTTATTCCTTGTGAAAATCTCTCTCTTTTAATTAGAGAGACAAGGTTGGTGAGGTAATATCTTCTATCGGACCAACTTCTGTTGGGGAGAGAGACAAGCTTCAAGCTTACACTGGTTCTTCTGGTCTGGGAAAAATACTGAGGGCATGACTACACTTGCAAGTTAGAGCGCATTAAAGCAGCCCCGTGCGCTCTAACTCACGACGTGGCCACACTAGCAAGGCACGTAGAGCGCTCTGACTCCGTAGCTAGAGCACTCCTGGTACTCCGCCTTGGCAAGTGGAATAATGTTTGATGCACCCCCCGCTGGAGCACCGTGGCGCCAGTATGGACACCTTGGTCTGTTAATGTGCTCTGATCGGCCTCCAGAAGTGTCCCACAATGCCTATTCTAGCCACTCTTGTCATCAGTTTGAACTCTACTGCCCTGCCCTCAGGTGATCAACCATCAGACCCGCCCTTTAAATTCTCTGGGAATTTTGAAAATCCCCTTCCTGTTTGCTCAGCCAGGCATGGAGTGCTCTCAGCAAATCTTTCCAGGTGATCATGCCTCCACGCGCCAGGCAATCCCCAGTATGCAGCAATGGCGAGGTGCTGGACCTCATCAGTGTTTGGGGGGAGGAAGCTGTCCAGTCCCAGCTGCACTCCAGCCGTAGGAATTATGATACCTTCGGGCAGATATCAAGGGACATGATGGAAAGCGGCCATGACCAAGATGCCCTGCAGTGCAGGGTTAAAGTGAAGTAGCTGCAAAATGCCTACCACAAAGCCCACAAGGCAAACCGCTGCTCCGGTGCTGCCCTTGCAACCTGCTGTTTCTACAAAGAGCTGGACGCGACATTTGGGGGCGACCCCAGCTCCACTCCAAGTACCACCATGGACACTTCAGAGCCCAGTTCAACAAGGCAGGAAGAGGAGGAGGAGGAAAGCGGGAGAGAGGGTGCTGAGGAGGAGGAAGACACCCCAGAATCCCTAGAGGCATGCAGCCAGGAGCTGTTCTCAAACCAGGAGGAAGGTAGCCAGTCACGGTAGCCAGTGCTTGGGGAAGGACAAACACCAGAGGAGGTTCCCGATAAGCGGCTTTTATTTTGGGAAGGAAGTTATTCGGTGCGGGCTCTTGGGGTGAGGAAGGTTAGGGCTGCATGCATGCCTAGATGTAGAATGAGGTGTTGATGTGCTCTCTCACATTGCGGTAATCGGCCTCAGTGATCTCTTCAAAAGGTCTCAGCCAGAACTTGGGCAATGCACTTGCGCAGGTTTCTTGGGAGAACCACTGTGGTCCTTGTCCCAGTCAGGCTAACATGCCCGCGCCACTGTGCTGTGAGGGGCGGGGGGACCATTGCTGCACACAGGCAAGCTGCATATGGGCCAGGGTGGAAGCCGCATTGTAGAAGAAGACCCTCCCTTGCTTCCCAGGTTACCCTCAGCAGTGAGATATCTTCCAGGATGAACTCCTGTGGAAAATGTGGGAACAGTGTTCAGTATAGGGCCCCCCTGCAGCTGTTGGCTCTCCCCAAGGAACAGAAACCCAGAGGACAGTACAGCCATGAAACAATCATTCCCCCTGGACCCTGTGCTTACTCACCATTTTGGGGCTCCTGTGGGTTAGGTGCACTCAGTTTGGACGGGAAAATTATGCTATTGTATAGACTGTGCTTGTCCTCCTTAAGTATGGGGGAATCATTGCTCTGTCCGGTATGAAAAATGCTGCCTCTGTTAAGTGTTGCATTTTGCCTTTACAGATGCAACCTTGAGGTCTCAGCCATCCATGCTATCACTGGCCAAGAGACTGCAAAGACTCAGGAAGAGGCCATGTAGAAGCAAAGAAGACATGCTGCATGAAGTAATGCAGCTGTCACTTAACGAGAATCTAAAAGCGCAGGAGTGGAGGGTGAGTGAAAGGAGGATCTGCCAGTAGAATGCAGATTGCCGGCACAAAAGCGCGGTGCTCCGGCAGCAAAGTACAAGTCAGCTGATAAGCATCATGGAGTACTAAGCAGACTCAATCCAGGCACTAGTAGCCATGCAGGCGGAGCACTACCACGCCCACCCCTCCTCCCCCCGAAGCCCTTGTCCCAAAAATCTTTCCCTTCTGCCCCCATGTCACCTCCAACCCACTTTCCCCAACATCTGGGTTCTTATCACCACCAGCTGTCTCCAACACCTGTAGCTTTGCCACCCAGCCCTGAAAATTATGACCCTTACCCACTGCACTCAACCCCCACCACCCTGCAGTATAGCCATGCTGAAATGCAGCACTCATTGCACAGCACTCCAGACAGGAAGACTGAGTATGATAACAAGACATACGCAAATCTAGGATTGTACCGTTCCCCACCCCACCCCCTTACCCTTCCTGATTCCCAAGGAGTTGTTTCTTTTCAATAAATGGATTTTTGGCTTTGAAAACATTTCTTTATTATTGCACAAAGTAAAAGATACCTTAGCCCAGGAAAGCAACAGGCACTACAAGTCAGCGTAGCAAACACAGATTCCTACTAACATTGGAACCACTGCACTTCACTCCCGTGCAGGGCACCAGACATTACTGGTGGCTTTCAACCTCAAATTGCTCCCTCAAGGCATCCCTAATCCTTGCAGCCCTGCGCTGGTCCCCTCCAATAGCCCTGCTCTCTGGCTGTTGAAATTCAGCCTCCAGGTGTTGAATCTCCGAGGTCCATGCCTGAGTGAAGCTTTCACCCTTCCCTTCACAAATGTTAGGGAGGGTACAGCACGCGGATATAACCGTAGGATGCTGTCATCAGTCAGGTCCAGCTTCCCATACAGAGAGCTCCAGCGGCCCTTTAAAAGTCCAAAAGCACACTCCACAGTCATTCTGCACTGCTCAGCCTGTTGTTGAACCGCTCCTTGCTGCTCTCAAGGCTCCCTGTGTAGGGTTTCATGAGCCATGGCATTAAAGGGTAAGCAGGGTCTCCAAGGATCACCATGGACATTTCGACTTCACCTACGGAAATCTTCTAGTCTGGGGAAAAAGTCCCAGCTTGCAGCTTCCTGAATAGGCCAGTGTTCCAAAAGATGCTTGCGTCTTGCACCTTTCTGGGCCAGCCTGCGTAAATGTCAATGAAATGCCCACAATGATCCACAAGCGCCTGGAGAACCATAGAGAAATACCCCTTCCGATTAACGTACTTGGAGGGTAGGTGGGCTGGTGCCAAAATTGGAATATGCGTCCCATCTATCGCCCCTCCGCAGTTAGGGAAACCCATTTGTGCAAAGCCAGCCACAACGTCAAGCATGTTACCCAGAGTCACGGTTCTTCTGAGCAGGAAGCAATTAATGGCCCTGCAAACTTGCATCAACACGATTCCAACGGTAGACTTTCCCATTCCAAACTGGTTAGCAACCAATCGGTAGCTGTCTGGAGTTGCCAGTTTCCAGATTGCAATAGCCACCCACTTCTCCACCATCAGGGCAGCTCTCAATCTCATGTCCTTGTGCCGCAGGGTGGGGGTGAGCTCCTCACACAGTCCCATGAAAGTGGCTTTTCTCATCTGAAAGTTCTGCAGCCACTGCTCGTCATCCCAGACTTGGATGACGATGTGATCCCACCACTCAGTGCTTGTTTCCCAAGCCTAAAAGTGGCATTCCAGGGTGATGAGCATGTCCGTGAATGCCACAAGCAATCTTGTGTCATATGCTTTACTCGAGTCGATATCATCGTCTGAGTCCTCACTGTCAGTTTGGATCTCAAGGAGTAACTTGACTGTCAAAGGTGATGTGCTGGTGAGACTCATCACATATTCCTCAGCACTTCGGGCTCTATTCCCACAGACCGAAAGGGAAGACAGAGCACACAGAACAAAAAACATTGAAAGATGGCGCCAAATGTGGACGGAAGCAGAGGGATTGCTGGGATGCGAACCGATGCATCACAGGGCGTTGGGACAAGACCCAGAATGCCCCCCATCCTCCGCCCCCTTCCCACAAGCCACAGCGCCAGAATGGGAAGAGGTGCTCTGTGGGATAGCTGCCCATAATGCACTGCTCCCAATGCTACTGCAAGTGCCGCAAATGTGGCCATGGCAGTGCACTTGCAGCTGTCAGAGTGGACAGACTGCAGCGCTTTCCCTACTGCGCTCTCTGAAGGCTGGTTTAACTCAAAGCGCTCTACATCTGCAAGTGTAGCCATGCCCTGTGTCACAGCTAAATATAAGGTGGAACAAATTGTTTGGCATAAGTAGTTAACACATATTTCAAGGGACCATTCCAGGTAAAGTGGCCCATTAACACTCCTCCAGTCATCAAGGAAAGGAAGGATGGGGGAAGGCAGCTTGGAGGGGGGTTATTAGTGGGTTGTGATAAGCCATAAATCCAGTATATCTATTCAGTCCATGATTTTTAGTATCTAGCAAAGTTATGGATTTAAGCTTTACTTGGAATGGGTGCTTGAAATACTGTATGTGTTAACTACTTATGCTAAACTATCTGTTCCACCTGTATTTGTATTGTATTTAGCTGTGACACTTTACTAAGTTTCCCTGACCTGAAGAAGAGCTCTGTGTAAGCTTGAAAGCTTGTCCCTCTCACCAACAGAAATTGGTCCAATAAAAGATATTAATTACCACCTTGTCTCTCTAATATCCTGGGAGCAACATGGCTACAACAACACACACTTTTTATTGAAAGTTTTGCCTTGTTAAGGAATTACAATGTTGGAGCTTTGGGATTCTTCAATACACCTCAAATAAATACTGCACAGTAAGAGACATCCTGAGTCCTAAATGGGCATTACATCTTGCATTAAAAGGGTTAAAATTGGACTTGACAATTCTATTCTGGGCAAGACAGCTGTTTCTCTTAGTTAAATTCAGACTTTTTTCTTTGAGAAAAGCTGTAAGAGAATTGGCCTGATTTTAACTTATTTTGCTATGAATTTCTGCCACATTTTGGACATGCACCAAATGGAGGTTGGAATATAAACAGCAGAAGAAACAACAACTAAGAGAACAAAGTTGAAAAGCCAAAGGCCAGCAAATGTTTTGATTTTAACTGTGTTTGACTGGAATTGTCGGTTGACCATGCAGTACTTCCAGCCTCCAAAAATATAAAATTAAATTGCAGTGCTATGTGTTGTACTATAAACTCTTCATCCCAAACTAGGGACATTTGGGTTGGTTTGGAGTTTTTTTTTCACCCCAAACATGAAGGCAGGGACTGAAACAAAATTAAAGACACTAACAAAGAATGCATAGCTTCTCAGAAGCAAAGGTCTAATTCAGTGTTTCCCATTAGTGGTTTGAAGGAAGGTTCTAGGTTGGTCCCATGCCAGATATTGGAGAGGGAAGCCCAGGTTCTAGGTGGGGCCAAGGCCAGTGAAGGTCCTGTGGGCAGGGACTGCAGAGGGAGCCCACCCTGAAGCAGTAGCCCCTGTCCTCTGGGGTTGGACCCACATCTCTGGTGCACAGCGTTTCAACGTTACTCACTCAAATTTGGCCCAGCCACCTCACCGTCATAACAGTATTTGGCCGAAACCTGAGTGGCACTGTAACTCCATGCACCAGGTCACAAGTGCAATACCTGGAGTTGGAAGCCAGGCCCAGCCCTGCAGGACAGGAGCCACTGCTGTGGGGTGAGTGAGGAGTGAGCTCAATCTCCAACCAGGGCCTCCCCGCTATGCCAGGATGGGATTATGGTTGCAGTGCCATGGTGGAGGATGCAGTGCCTCTGGAGGAGGAGGTGGCAGCAGAGGAGGAGGTGGAGAAAGATTCTGACCTATGATTTTGTCCCCCCCCACACACACACACACAAATATGGAACCTGGGTAGGTCACAAAAAAAGACAAAAAGGCAGTTGGTGGGTCATCTCAGTAAAAAGTACAAACAATATGTGCCATTGTTCTCCCAAGACTTCTTTTTAAACACGCTCCTGACGTCAAGAGGTGGTTAAATTGCTTCAGAGAAAGCTAAGCTCCTCCATCTCCAAAACTCTGAGCACTTTTAGAACCCCACCCTTGTTTAAGTTCTGAAACAGGAGGCTGTATTTTCACTGTTAATTTGTTTGTGCATAAAAAATTTATAGTAAATAATGGTCGGAAAGAGGACAAAAATCAAATATGGGCATCAGAGACTAGGACTGTATGTACATCATCCATTTGGCTCTCTTTCCTGATTAGTTGTGTAAATAATTATTCAGTCGTGCATGATGAATACCAGTTGAATAAGAATAATTACAAATGGGGTTAAACTGCCATTCTTGCAATATTTCCTCTGCAAATGCAAATATGTGGCAGTGCATTTCCTTGGTAAAATTGCTGAATAAATATCTATGTTGCTGTGGTTTAGATTTGAGGCACTGTTTCCCAAAACATAGGAGTCTGGGATTTTATTGAACTGTGAGCTGAAAGTTTTTGTACGTTTTTTTGTGTATGTGACCAAAATACTTATCTGTGGGCAGTTCCAGAACACTTGTGTGCATGGTGATTTATTATACTTGCTCTCATCCTCTCCAGCAGCATGAAATCTGAGAGAGTTGATCTAGGAGAGTTTATTCTGCTGCCATCCAGCTATGGTCTTGTGGCAGAAGCCAGGCATCAAGCCTCGCATGTCAAAAATATTATTGGGCAGGGAGGTTTTGACCTCAAGTCTTCTTTTTATGTCTTTCCAAATAGTTAAGATGTTTAGTCCATACATCAGTCTAGATTTGTGTTTTGATTATTGTAGTACAGTATCTTTCAAAGCTGGAGAGGTAATAGAGGGAAGAAGGAGAGTCTATGGATAAAGAACAGAAATGGATCTGGATCTATTTGTAAATAATATTCATTCATTACTCCATCTGGAAAAGGGGCATAATAATACTTCCCTGTTACCCAGAGGTGTTGTGAATTTTAATTTATAAATGTTTGTAAAGTGCTCCAAGATCTTCAGATGAAAATCGCTATACAAGTGCATAGCATCATTACCATTTTAGTGGTGGAGTAAGGACTGTACATCTAAATAGTGTGTATGACATCTGATATCCAGTCCATTAGGTATTATATGAGGTTTGGAAAGTTAGCCTTTGATCTCTTTGCTGTCCTGCAGATGTTTGCATTTGCTCTTCACAGTTTAACCCTATGCTACTTATTGTCTCTCATTCACTGTTGAGATATCAGTTCCCTCAGTGATGCCAGCCTTCACCACCCATTTGTTAAATTTTCAAACAAGCACCTTCATAGAAGGTGACTCAAGAAGGTCATCTAGTCCAAGCCCCTGCTTAAAGCAGGGCCAATCCCCGGACAATTTTTTTTTTTTTTACCCCAGTTCCCTAAATGGCCCCCTCAAGGATTGAACTTACAACCCTGGCTTTAGCAGGCCAATGCTCAAACCACTGAGCTAGCCCTTCATGCTCGGGAGGCACTCCCACCTAAACATTGTCCTCTTTCAAGTCCTTCCTTAAAACTTGCCTCCTCCAGGATGCCTGCCAAACTCTTGACAATGGTTAAATGACTGGTGTAAATGAGACTACTGTTCTACCATGCCAACCAGTATTGTTTCCTTGTGCTCCCCCCTCTGTCTGAAGCCAGCTGTTGCCTCTTTTATGATGCTTAGATTGTAAGCTCCTTTGGGCAAGAACCATCTTTTGTTGTTGTTCAGTGTCTGTACAGCACCTAGCAAAACAGGGTTCTGGTCCATAAGTAGGGCTTCTAGGTGCTTCTGCAATACAAATAAAATAATTGTATTTGATTCTGAATTTTTTTCTCCCCATATTATGGCAAAAGTTTGGAGCAAGCTTGTGGGGCACATCAAGTTAGATACTAGAAGATCAAAAATCCTAATAGGATATTCATTTCAATAGTGCCTGCTGTATTTGCTAGGTGGAATATTTCACTGATGGCCAAGGCAGCTTTTGGAATACCTCATTTATTTAACTAATAGCATATGACCTATACAAAGAAAACAGTATTGATGCTGTTAAAACCTAGCCCAGCTGTTTTCTCAGTCTCTGCAACTGTTCTGTCTTGGTGTGATAATTTCTGAGATTAATAGGAAGTGTGGCAACTTCAAATTTACTGCTGAGATGTAACTCTATAGAAACTTAGTGGTAGAATTAAAGATATAGTCACTTCTATTCTAACATTCTCAAACTGCTGTTATTCATCATATATACTGATGTTCACTCTATCATTCCAATATATGCTTTTTATTCCATTTCTAGAGGTCCAGCTTCCAGATTCTTCAGGAATGTGCATCTAATAGCAGCACTTTTCATCAGTAGATCTCCAAGTGCTTTACCAAGGAGGTCAGTATCATTAACCCCATTTTAGAGGTGGGGAAACTGAGCCAGAAAGAGGTGAAGTGACTTTTCACCCAGCAGCCCTGTGGCAGAGCCAGGAACAAAACCTAGGTCTCAGTCCAGTGCTCTATCCCCTACTCCCCACTGCCTTCCTAACAGCCAGAAGCCATGATGATGGGACTGGGATGTGAGCAGTTGTGCCCAGTGGTCAGAGCAAGAGTTTGTAGCCAGGTGCCAGAGCCAAGGGTCTCAGCTGGAGTCAGGAACCAGGAGTAAATAAAAAGAAGTGTTATTTACTCCTTCTCATAAACACAAGAGCTAGGGGGTCACCAAATGAGATTTATAGGCAGCAGATTTAAATCAAACAAAAAGGAAGTATTTTTTCACACAATGAACAGTCAACCAATGGAACTCCTTTCCAGAGGATGTTGTGAAGGCCAAGAATATAACAGAGTTCAAAAAAGAACTAGATAAGTTCATGGAGGATAGGTCCATCAATAGCTATTAGCCAGAATGGGCAGGGATGGTGTCCCTAGCTTCCATTTGCAAGAACCTGGGAATGGGCAATGGGATGGATCACTTGATGATTACCTGTTCTGTTCATTCCCTCTGGGGCAGCCGGCATTGGCCACTGTCAGAAGACAGGATACTGAGCTAGATGGACCTTTGGTCTGACCCAGTATGGCAGTTCTTATAAGTCAGAGCCTAGGGTTAGAGGCCAGGAGTCAGAGCCAGGATAACCGGAGTGAGGCAAAGCAGAATCCAATACAGAAGCAAGGCTAGGGACAAGCAGGCACAGTAGCTATCATAGCCATGGGCTGAGCAGCCAGCACCCTACTGCTACTGATGATGACGACCTTAAAAGCAGGTCTGCTGATCCCCCTCTGTCAGTTGGGCAGCTTGGCTAATTGGGTAGCTCAAATGGGCCCAGCTGTGCTCATTAGACTCCCTGGGGTTAAGCTAGCAAGTAAGCAGGCTAGCAATGGGTCCTTATTCCTGATACTGTCTCATAACTGCTTCTTAGGCTGAATTCCTCTATTAGGTTAAAGTTTGTAGATCTAGTGGTGTTTAGTTTTATGCTGTATAGCCAGGACATGAATGCATAGGTGCTGGAGCTAGGGGAGCTTGAAGTGGTTTCTATCGTATACAGGGTTTACAGGTTGGTTCAATGCCTCTCAGCTCCCCCACTATGCAAATTGTTTCAGCACCTCTGCAGAAATATAGAAGAAAAGTAGATAACCATCTTTTCTGTAAGGGATGGTGTCATAACTATAAAGGGAAGGGTAATAGCTGTCCTGTGTACAGTACTATAAATCCCTCCTGGCCAGAGACTCCAAAATCCTTTTCCCTGTAAAGGGTTAAGAAGCTCAGGTAACCTGGCTGGCATCTGACCTAAAGGACCAATAAGGGGACAAGATACTTTCAAATCTTGGGGGGGGGGAAGGCTTTTGTTTGTGTTCTTTGTTTGGGAGTGTGTTCGTTCTCCGGGACTGAGAGGGACCAGACATCAATCCAGGTTCTCCACATCTTTCTAAACAAGCCTCTCCTATTTCAAACTTGTAAGTAAATAGCCAGGCAAGGCATGTTAGTTTTCCTTTGTTTTTCTCAACTTGTAAATGTACCTTTTACTAGAGTGTTTATCTTTGTTTGCTGTACTTTGAACCTGAGACTAGAGGGGAGTCCTCTGAGCTCTTTAAGTTTGATTACCCTGTAAGGTTAATTTCCATACTGATTTTACAGAGATGATTTTTACCTTTTTCTTTAATTAAAAACCTTCTTTTTAAGAACCTGATTGATTTTTCCTTGTTTTAGATCCAAAGGGGTTTTGGATCTTGATTCACCAGGAGTTGGTGGGAGGAAGGAGGGGGGATGGTTAATTTCCCCTTGTTTTAAATCCAAGGGGTTTTGGATTTGTTTTCACCAGGGATTTGGTGAAGGTTTTTTCAAGGCTTCCCAGGGAGGGAATCCATTGAAATGGTGGCAGCCGAACCAGAGCTAAGCTGGTAATTAAGCTTAGAAGTTTTCATGCAGGCCCCTACATTTGTACCCTAAAGTTCAAAGTGGGGATCTCAGTCCTGACAGATGGATTCTTCTTTGCAATAGGAAAATTAAAAAAAGGAGGAAACAGAATGATGGCAGTCAGCTTACTGTAATGAAGTCGTCATTCTGTACCCAAACATGGAAGAAAAATATCCCTGGCATTTCTCTGAAGAGTTCAATCTGTTTATACAAGTTTCTTACTGATTAATTTATTACACATAGAAATGCATGGAAAATCTGACACCTAGTGTAGGCTTTTAATTTTTCAGGTAGGAGTGGAGTGATTGGAGTTGCTATTATCATCTGAAAATCAGTGATTATCTCTAGATTGCCCATTATTTATGGTATAACCTTTTGTTATCTCTCAAAGCTGTTTGACATTCACATATTTGAGAGAGACTTGGTGTTGTGCCTTGTGGGAAAAAAATGAAGCTCAACATTTTGCTCAGCATGGAAATATTTCACAGCCAGGAAAAGGAATTTAAGAAATCGCTCTGTTCACCCTGTAACATCCTAACATTCACAATAATGAGCCACTTTCAATGGGCCTTCAATTACATTGGGTAAGTGGAGATTTTATGCCTAATGTGACTCTCATGCCATTGAGATCTTTATTATCTCTTCACATCAGATGGAAATTACTATGTTATGATTTTTGTCTTTTTTAAATTGTAATAAATCCTTGACATTTTAAAGAAACAGTATTAATTTTTGTAGATCTTATTGTTCTCCCCCCCACTAATTTTGGCACAGAAATTGAATCTAACTTAAATAAAGCACTCTAATCATCAGCCTGGTTCGGATGTTCAATTACAGTGGTCAGTTATAGGCTGAATGTTAAGCAAAAGCAGAATCTCATACCTGTAAAATTGTTATTGCTATTACATTGCAGTAGTGGCCAGGGACCCTGATCATGGGTGCTAGGTGCTGCACAAACAAGATAATCATGGAACCTGCCCTGAGAGCTTACAGTCTAACTAGAGACAAGACAGAGCACGTGCGCATGTGTGTGTGTGTAAAAAACAAAGAGGATGGAGCAAGAGGCAATAACTATAACCAGTACAATCATGCAGTTACATAAACAATTCAAATGTCACCTATGTGTACCAATGTCAATAAATAGATTAGTAGTATGATGAATATTACTTCATAGACACTTATGAATTCAAGGCAGAATTTGACTCCTTACCCTGCTATAGGCTCAAACAAATCCAAAATCTCAAACTGAAGTTAATCCTAAAGCATGGAGTCCCATCTGGTTTCATGTCTGTCAAGTGCAGTGCAGAAGGTGGGGGCCTGCAATGACTCTAAAAATTAATACTGACCACTCCAGACTTGTATTAAACTCCTAAGGTTACAGTTTTTCTCTGACCTTGGCTGGTCATCCATCCAAATGCAAAACCCCTAAGAACCCGGGAAGGCGCACTTGGGAATTCCTTCGTGCGGGGTACCCTCAAGCCCTTTCACCCCCACCTCCGGGGAAGAGCTGAGAAAGCAACAGCTGATTTCTGTTTTCCTAACAGCTAATTAAAAAACAGATGCCCAAACCTCTTAGGACGCCAAAATCCAATCCTGTTCTTAAGAGGTAAATTTTATTAAAAACAAAAAGAAAGATACGTCTGGATCTTAGGCTTTTACTAGATTTAAAAATCCCACTTACAAAAATTAAACGTCAAGAATAACCTTAAAGGTTACAAGCAAAACAAAAAGCATTTGGGGTTAGCACAGAGCAGTCCACAAACCAATAAGAAAAAAAGAAATAACCCTAATCGCATCTTCCTAGATCTTCCCTGACTTACTTACATATCTGGGGTTTCAGATAAGCAATCTCTAGGTATGATCTGATGGTTTTCCATACCTAGCTTAAAGCTTCCTATATCATAGTTCAGCCCTTCCTGTTCTGCATCTCCTCTCTCCGGAGAGCAACAAAAACACACCACCAAGAAAGTTTTTTCCCCCAATTTTAAAAAGTTCTAGCCCTCCCACTGGCTCTTTTGGTCAGGTGCCCTCTCCCTTCCTTTAACCTGTGGACTTGTTAACCCTTTGCAGGTAAAGCAAGTAGAGAACTACCACCAAGAGGGATTCTATAGTTAACTGGCTGGCTGTTCACAAAAGGGAGCTACCTCCCTACCTCCCCCCATTTATCACAATGTCAAAACCACACATTTTACATACAGTAACTCCACACTTAATGTTGTAGTTATGGTCCTGAAAAATGCAACTTTAAGTGAAACAATGTTAAATGAATCCAATTGTCCCATAAGATTTAATGTAAATGTGGGGGGTTAGGTTCCAAGGACTTTTTTTGGGACAGACAAAAGGCATTATACTGTACAGTACTGTAGTTGGGAAGTGCCCCTGGCTTACCCCACACAGGCACAGCCCGTTACAGGCAAGGACACTAGGAAGCACCTTTGCAGCAGCAGCAGCTTCCCCAGAGAACAGGCTCGGGAATTCTCCAGGCCCATCTCTTCCCACCCCCACTCCACCTCCTCTCCAGAGAGCCACATCCCCCCCCAAAGTCCTAAGCACTGCCAAACAGGTCTTAGGACTTTCTGCTCCTCCCCCTCCCTCCCAGAGACGCAGAGCTTCCCCACTCCTGCCCTTCCCTCCCAGAAAGTCCTAAGCGCTGGGTGGGAGGGGGAGGAGGCGGAGAAGCAACTTGTGCAATGCTCCCTTGTAAAGTCGCTGCTCTTTCACAGAATCTTACAAGCAGGCAGCTAAACGATGTTATAAGGGAGCATTACACAACTTTAAACTAGCATGTTCCCTAATTGAGCAGGGACATAACCTTGTTTCAATGTTAAGTGGGATAACATTAAATGAGGAGTTACTGTAATTGACTGCAAAACCATAAATTGGCCTTGGTTTGCTTGAAAATGGGCTCACATCACCTTGAAGCATTCATGCCACTGTCAATGATGCTGGTCTGAATTTCAAGTTTGTAATAAAGCCTGAAATCGAGCAGCTTTGGTGTGGTTTCAGATTTCATTGTGATCATATTGTATAGCTCTAGTATATACACAGCAGGGATCGGCAACCTTTGGGGCACAGCCCATCAGGGAAATCTGCTGGTGGGTTGGGACGGTTTGTTTACCTGCAGCGTCTGCAGGTTTGGCCGATCGCAGCTCCCACTGGCCATGTTTTGCTGTTCCAGACCAATGGGGACTGTGGGAAGCAGCGTGGGCCGAGGGATGTGCTGGCCACTGCTTCCCGCAGCCCCATTGGCCTGGAACGGCAAACTGCAGCCAATGGGGGCTGCGATCGGCCGAACCTGTAGACACTGCAGGTAAACAAACCGTCCCGGCCCGCCAGTGGATTTCCCTGATGGGCCGTGTGCCAAAGGTTGCTGATCCCTGATATACAGTAATCATACCTTCCCTTTGGTTCATAGCCTCAAGTATTAACATGTTCATAAAGTTCTTCCTAAGACACAACATACCTCTCCAAGATATGGCACCTATTCCAGTGTAGTTCAGTCAAGTGTTTCCTTTAGTTCTCTGAACATCTTTCAATAAAGAATACTCCTGAGGGCAGTTAGGAAGTGTAGATTTAATACTTTGCCTTCCATCTGCCTGTATGAGTGCAAATCAAAAATAAAGAATAACTATAAAGTAGGGGAATCAAGCATCAGTACATAAAAATATTAATAAGTCAACAATTTTTTTTTTTAAATGGGTTGGGCATGAAGAGTGCATAATGTGAAGTGAGCCAGGTGAAATTATTTATCACTGGCTAGCCCAGAGCAAATTCAAAATGAAAAGCAATTTTCAATTAATTGGTCATACTACACTTACCTGAGGTTATGCTGCATAATCAATCAGGAAGAAGTGTTATTTGCTTACTGTTTATAAGCCAGATGGTTCTAAAGCTTTTTTTTTTTTTTTTTAAATTAAAACTGTTAAAAGCCAAAAGAGAAAATGAGCTTCCCATTGGTGATAGTCAGCTGAATCTGTTGATGTGATGGATTTAAAATCCATTTAGTTGATGGATTATAATTGATGGGCTGTGAAGTCATCCTTAAGCTATGGTAAGGTCCCTTTAAAGTGCTCCAGTGGTTTTTATAATCACAAGCTACATTCAACTCTCCTTAAATTACTGCAGAAAGTGTAAGCATGTTGTTGTATAACTAAAACGCTGGATTAGAGATTTTCAAAAGTGACTAGTGATTTTGGGTGTCTCCATTTTGAATGTGCAACTTGAAACACCAGCTGAAAGTGCTGATCAACTAACATGTAAATTAATGGGTGAGATCATGATGCCACTGAAGTTAATAAACCCCCCTATGACTTCAATGGAGCCAGGATGTTACTAAAAATTTCTTTATGGTGTCTCAAAGAACCCAGATTCAGTAGTTACATTTTTCAAAAGTAACCTTCGATTATACCTCATTGTTTGAGCTTATTATTTACATTATCTTTTATTCATTTGTTTGATACGTGTCCAAACCAAACTACTGATCCAAACACCCCTGTAATTTTCAAAAATACATTGCCTAGATAGCTAGATGCAATGATGACTCATGTATTAAAAATACATAGATAAAAGATAACACAGACAAGGTCAACTACAATTGAATAAGTTGTTCACACGACTTCCATAAGTGAAGCCAATTGCATTTAAATAATGATACTGTAAACAGATTTAAGAAAGATAAACATTAATATTGTAGTTATATAGAATAAATTATAGTGTTTGGAGGGTATAATGTTTTTATTGGAAGGAGAGCTACATTGTACACAAGTACTGAAACTAGGGTGACCAAATGTCCCAATTTTATAGGGACAGTCCTGTTATTCGGGGCTTTCTTATATAGGAGCCCATTATCCCCCACCCCCATCCTAATTTTTTACACTTGCTATCTGGTCACCCTAATTGAAACACTGGTGAGTTATGCAAGTTCTCTATACCACCACATACCATGCTATTTTACTTTGGCGTTTAACAATATTTATTGAAATAGTTTTCTATATCCCTCCTCTTCTAACTCCAGGTTGTTTTAATTACCACCTACAGACTTCACATTCACAGAAATATTTGGATGTAGATATTTAAAATAGGTTCTCTGTATATTAAAGAGTTTTGATTTTAGGTTCCAATGTCCTGCAAAAGGCTAGATATAAATTGTTCGTGTACACACATGGTTTTTCTAGTATATTTTTTATAATACCCCCGCCCCCTCCAACATAGAGAAACCAGCTATATCAGCTTAGACAATTGGGATTCTAATGCTTATAGTTCATGAAATAATGATACTTAAAATTGTCATTGGTTGAGGACTGCCTTTTCCTGATGCAGAAAAAAAAAAAAAAGAATTTTCTGTCAGGCTCTCCTTCAAAGTAAAGAAAACAGTAGCTGTTTGAAAGATGCTCAGACGTTTTGGATTTTATAAGTAGTTCTGGCAGATGTGGGTTAACTCACAGGGTACAAGAAAGGAGGTCAAGGTACAAAATTAGGCCCCAGTCTTGCAATCTGATCCTTACAGGTCTCTGGGGGACCACTGTAGACAGTTAGAGCAGATGTTACAGTTGCTCTAACTTACTTTGAGGGGTCAAACCATCCTTGGCAGTCCCAGAAACTGCAAGGTGCAGAAATGGCATAAATTCAGCATTGTCCTCCCTGCACTCAGTTCCAGAACCAGGACTCCAGCTATTTAAGCACTAGTAGGAACAATTCTGTTCAGATTTCCTGATAAACTCTAGGCTTTGTGAATGGCAACACACACACAAAATCTGCATATCTGGTGATTTTAATTTATCTTAATTGTGTTACCTCATGAATGACAGAGTGTTTAACAGTGTTCACAATTCTTTTAAGTGCCCTTCTAGCCTCATTTTATGTCTTGAGCAGTTTTCTTATGAAGAGGTTAGATACATACAGCTAGTACATTTCAGAGCTATATTGTAAAGGAATTTGCAATGTGTTTGGAGGGAACCAGGGACCTCCTTGTACTCAGTCTGGTTCAAGGTTCAGTACATTTCTAGGGGAGAAAATTGATAAATGAAGAAAGTGGTAAATAATGAAGAGGACAGGCCATTGATACAGAGCGATCTGGATCCCTTGGTCAGCTGGGCTCAAGCTGACAATAGGTTTTTAATATGGCTGAACATAAATGTGTACATCTGGAACAAAGAATGTAGACCATGCTTATAGGATGGGGGACTCTACAGTGTGCAGTGACCCTTGAATAAGATTTGGCGGTCATGGTGGATAATCAGATTAACATGAGCCCCCAGTGCGATGCTATGGCCAAAGGGCTAATTCAGACCTTGGATTCATAAACAGGAGAATCTTGAGTAGGAGTAGAGAGGTTATTTTACCTCTGTAATTGGCACTGGTGTGCTACTGCTGGAAACTGTATCCAGTTCTGGTGCCCAGTATTCAAGAAGTATGTTAATAAAAAGAGAGAAGAGCCACAACAATGATTAAAAGATTAGAAAACACGCCTTATAGAGATTGAGTTCCTTGAGTCTATCTATTTATCTTAATAAAGAGAAGGTAAAGGGGTAACTTTATTAGTCCATAAGTACCTATATGGGGAACAAAAAATTAATAATGGCCTCTTCAATCTGGCAGAGAAGAGTATAACATGATCCAATGACTGGACATTGAAGCTAGACAAATTTCAACTGGAAATAAAGCATATGTTTTTCACAGTGAGAGTTATTAACCACTGGAATGACTTACCAAGAGCGATGGCGAATCCATCATGACGAAGTATTTTTAAATCAAGATTGGATTTTTTCCTAAAAGATCTGCTCTAGGAAATAGTTTGGAAAAGTTAATCTGGCCTGATTTATAACACAGGCCACATAAATGATCTCTTCTGGCCTTGGAATCTACATAGCAGGCTCATCTGCCAACTCTACCCCCTGCCTTTTCAGCCTCCCTCTCACAATATTGCCAATCCCAAGTGTATGGAAACCATTTGTCAGGCTCCAAAAAAATCAGGAGATTGATTTAAAAATCACAAACTATTGTTCTTTTTATTTACCTTGGGATTTGGAGCCTTTGGGGGTTCACATTTTCAAACTTCTCTGAAGTCTGAGGATTAGAAACTTACTTTAAAACAAAATGGAAGCTAAGATTCTCACAATCGCATCACTGCAAGAGCTGGTGATGTAAGAGACATGCCAAATATTGCAAGAATCACAATAAAGTTTCAAAAGTTGGGAACACTGCACACCTCTCCTTAACTGCCCGCTTGCGCATAACCAACCCTCCTATGTGCTGTTGGCCTCTTGGCAAAGTGGTGAATGCTAGTTGGCTACTCACTCATATTGGGTTTCCAGGCCATTGCCAGAGCCTCTCCTACATATTTTCTTTAGGAAAAGAGCAGAAAGCACCCCTGAACAAACAGCAAGTTAAGAGAATACACGCTTTCCTGCTGCAGCAACTGTTATACTATGCCCAGAGGCAGGAAACATCCTCTAAGAGCTAGAGTCACAAAGGAACTGAGGAGTTGTGATGCTTAGCATCAACATATCTAACTTTCAGGTGCCTATAAAACAGCAGGATTCATGAAGCGTGAGCTGGGGGTTGAGGCTTCCTATACAATGAATGGAGGAAAATAAGTACCTAATGAATGGGAATCACAACAGCCAGCAAGCTCAACTAACCCATGGGAGACACCCAGGAGAAGGATGTGTCCTAAGCTCACCCCCTCAGGAAGTTCAGCACTTCTTAAGTCTAGGCTGGAAAGTGGCAACTCTTTCTGTGTGGGGTTCTCAGCTGCAAACCCTCCCTTGGAGTTAAGCACCAATACCATTTTGTAGTAAGTAGTGAGGAGGAGCACCTTGCTCAGAACTTGGAGCCCAGTAGTCATTAGAGTGCTCACCTGGGATGTAAAAGATTCCCAATCCAAGTCCTACTGCTACTTCTCAGGTGGGTGCCCTAACCACTGCACCAAGGGATATTTTGGTGCATGGCTCCCTCTGTCTACTGTTGAAGGGTCATTGAAGTGTAAATAAAGTGTCAGTTTGAGGCAGTCAGGGGAGGAACATGAGTAAGAGAATAACTTTCTAGCATGGTGATTAGAGCACCCACCTAGGAAGTGGGAGACCCAGTATCCAGTCCTTCTACTCCCATGACTCTTTATTTATACAAAGTGGAATACCTTGAACAAGAGAGACTGAGGGAAGACCCTACATCAGAATAATCCATAGATCAGTGGTGAGGGCACTCCAATGAGAAACAGCACTCCCTGTTTAAAGCCCTTCTATCCCTCAGACAGAAAGGGGGACTTGAACCAGCAAAGCCCTGTCAGGGATGAACAGTGGTATACCCTCGTTAGCATTTTTGGCACACAGAAATACCACATCACAGGAGTGCCAAAGAAGTCCAGAACAGGCACTGATCAGAAGAAGGACCATAACCCTGTGAAGGAAGACCTGTTGCAGCCAGAAGGCAAGAGATACCACTGAGAGGAGTTGCAAGAAAGCAGAGAAGACAGTCACTATAATATGACAGGTCAATCAAGGACTTACCAGCCCTGGAGACAGGCACTCCTGTGAGGATCCAGCCATTAGAGAGACACCAGAAGGAGTGGACTAAAGGAGTCATGAGGGATGCAGTGGCACTCAGGTCACACAACATGACTACACAAGAGACCCAAGTGATCCAAATGAACAGGAGGCACTAACTAGTCAGCAGACAACACCCTGAGGCCTGGTCTACACTACGACTTTAATTCGGATTTATCAGCTTTAATTCGAATTAACCCTGTAACCGTCCACACAACGACGCCATTTAATTCGATGTAAAGGGCCCTTTAAATCGATTTCTGTACTCCACCCCAACGAGCGGAGTAGCGCCAAAATCGATTTTAGCAATTCGAATTAGGGTTAGTGTGGCCGCAATTCGATGGTATTGGCCTCCGGGAGCTATCCCACAGTGCATCATTGTGACCGCTCTGGACAGCAATCCGAACTCGGATGCACTGGCCAGGTAGACAGGAAAAGCCCCGCGAACATTTGAACTTCATTTCCTGTTTGCCCAGCGTGGAGAGCACAGGTGACCACAGATACCTCATCAGCACAGGTAACCATGCAGGCTGATAATCGAAAAAGAGCACCAGCATGGACCGTGAGGGAGGTACTGGATCTGATCGCTGTATGGGGAGAGGATTCAGTGCTTGCAGAACTTCGTTCTAAAAGACGAAATGCAAAAACTTTTGAAAAAATTTCCAAGGGCATGATGGAGAGAGGCCACAATAGGGACTCTGAGCAGTGCCGCGTGAAGGTCAAGGAGCTCAGACAAGCCTATCAAAAAACAAAGGAGGCAAACGGTCGCTCCGGGTCAGAGCCACGGACATGCCGCTACTACGCCGAGCTGCATGCAATTCTAGGGGGGGCTGCCACCACTACCCCACCTTTGTTCGTGGATTCTGGGTCGGGGATAGTCTCGACGCCTGAGGATTCTGCCGATGGGGTAGAGGAGGAGGAGGATGAGCTTGCAGAGAGCACACAGCACTCCATTCTCCCCAACAGCCAGGATCTTTTTATCACCCTGACTGAAGTACCCTCCCAAGCCTCCCAAGCCAGTACCCAAGATTCTGACCCCATGGAAGGGACCTCAGGTGAGTTTACCTTTTAAAATATAAAACTTGTTTTAAAAGCAAACAGTTTTTAATGATTACTTTGCCTGACTTTGCATTCGCGGTCAGTTCAGCTACTGGAAAAGTCTGTAGCTACTGGAAAAGTCTGTTAACGTGTATGGGGATGGAGCGGAAATCCTCCAGGGACATCTCCATGAAGCTCTCCTGGAGGTACTCCGAAAGCCTTGCCAGAAGGTTTCTGGGCAGTGCATCCTTATTCCCTCCTCCATGGTAGGACACTTGACCACGCCATGCTTGCAGTAAGTAATCTGGTATCATTGCCTGACAAAGCCTGGCAGCGTATGGTCCCTGTGTTTGCTGGCATTCAAGCAACATCCGTTCTTTATCTTGTTGTGTAATCCTCAGGAGAGTGATATCACTCCTGGTAACCTGGTTGAAATACGGGAACTTAATTAAGGGGACAGAGGTGGCCGTTCCTACTGGGCTGTTTGCCTGTGGCGGAAAATAAATCCTTCCCTGCAGTTAGTTTTTCGCGTTTGGCTAGCAGGGATCTTCCCTGTTACCAGCCACGCGG
>NC_048300.1:180325717-180409947 GCF_013100865.1 Trachemys scripta elegans | reverse complement strand
GGGGGGGCTGTTAGAAATGAAGGGGAGTCCATCCGGCTCTCCTGTAAAGGCTCCGGCTTCACCTTCAGCCGCTACACAATGTTCTGGTACCGGCAGAGTCCCCGGGAAAGCCTGGAGTTTGTGTCACGCATTTACACCGACGGGACTGGCATACGTTACGCGGCTTGGGTTGAAGGGCGATTCACCATCTCCAGAGACAACGCCAAGAGCGAGCTGTACCTGGAAATGAGCCGCCTGAGGCCTGGTCTACACTACGGGTTTAGGTCGACTTTAGGAGCGTTAAACCGAATTAAGCCTGGACACGTCCACACAACGAAGCCCTTTCTTTCGATTTAAAGGGTCCTTTAAACCAGTTTCTTTACACCACCTCCGACGAGGGGATTAGCGATAAAACCGGCCTTTGCGGGTCGGAATTGGGGTAGTGTGGACGGAATTCGACGTTATTGGCCTCCGGGAGCTATCCCACAGTGCTTCATTGTGACCGCTCTGGACAGCACTCTCAACTCAGATGCACTGACCAGGTAGACAGGAAAAGACCTGCGAAGGTTTGAATTTCATTTCCTGTTTGCCCAGCGTGGAGAGCACAGGTGACCACGCAGAGCTCATCAGCACAGGTAACCGTGATGGAGTCCTCCCAGGATAGCAAAAGAGCTCCAGCATGGACCGAACGGGAGGTACGAGATCTGCTCGCCATATGGGGAGATGAAGCAGTGATAGCTGAACTCCGTAGCAGTAAAAGAAATGGAAAAGTATTAGAAAAGATCTCCAAGGCCATGAAGGACCGAGGCCATAACAGGGACACACAGCAGTGCCGCGTGAAAATTAAGGAGCTACGGCAAGCTTACCACAAAGCCAGAGAAGCAAACGGAAGGTCCGGGACAGAGCCACAAACTTGCCGCTAATACGCGGAGCTGCATGCGATCCTAGGGGGTGCAGCCACCACTACCCCAACCGTGTGCTATGACTCTCTCACTGGAGAAACACACAGGGAAGACGGTTCGGGGAACGAGGAAGATGACGATGGAGGTACTGTAGGTAGCTCACAGCAGCAAGGAAGCGGAGAAACCAGTTTCCCCAACAGCCAGGATATGTTTGTGACCCTGGACCTGGAACCAGTAACCCCCGAACTCACCCAAGACCCTCAGGTCACACAGGAGACCTCTGGTGAGTGTAACTTTGTAAATATTTGTAAACATTACAAAAAAAAAAGCAAGCGTGTTTAATGATTACTTTGCCCTGGCAATCGTGGCCAGTACATCTACTGGAAAAGTCTGTTAACGTGTATGGGGATGGAGCGGAAATCCTCCAGGGACATCTCCAGAAAGCTCTCCTGGTTGAAATGGGGTGATTTTATTAAGGGGACATTCAGAGGTGCCCGTTCCTGCTCTTCTGACCAGAAATGTTCCCTGCTGTTAACCACGCGGTGGTGGGAGGGGTGAAGTGATCATCCCAGAGAATCGTGTGTGTGTGGAGGGGGGGGGGTTACTTGTGTTTGTGCCTCATGTTAACTGGGAAACTGCAGCCCCCTCCTTTTACATTGAAACCCCATTTTAAATGGACAACCCAATTCATCCTTGATATGGGAAATGCGCTGCTGTTCGCAACCTTTCCCGCATGTTAAGAAGGTTAAAAAAGCCAAAACACTGTGGCCTATGATGGCTGTCTGCAAGCCAAAATATGCGACCTTGTAATGAAAGAGTGTACCCATTGTTCTCTAAAATGTGTCTTTTTTAACCACCTCTCCCTTCTCCTCCACCAGCTGCAAATGTTTCTCCTTCGCAGAGGCTCGTGAACATTAGAAAGAGAAAACGTAGGACGAGGGACGATATGTTCACGGAGCTGCAGATGTCCGCCCACGCTGATAGAGCACAGCAGAATGTGTGGAGGCAGTCAATGTCGGAGATGAGAAAAGCCCAATATGAACGAGAGGAGAGGTGGCGGGCTGAATCGCGGGATGAACAGAGCAAGTGGCGGGCTGAAGACAATAGGTGGCGTCAGCTTGCAGACAGATGGCAAGAGGCAATGCTCCGTCTGCTGGAGCATCAAACTGATATGCTCCAGCGTATGGTTGAGCTGCAGGAAAGGCAGCAGGAGCAGAGACCGCCGCTACAGCCCCTGTGTAACCAACAGCCCTCCTCCCCAAGTTCCATAGCCTCCTCACCAAGACGCCCAAGAACACGGTGGGGGGGCCTCCGTCCACCCAGTCACTCCACCCCAGATGATCGCCCAAGCATCAGAAGGCTGGCCTTCAATAAGAGTTAAAGTTTTAAAATGCAGTGTGTCCTTTTCCATCCCTCCTCCCCCACCCATCCCAGGCTACCTTGGCAATTATCCCCCTACCTCTGTAAGGAACTAATAAAGAATGCATGAATGTGAAAAAACAATGACTTTATTGCCTCTGCAAGTGGGAGGGGAGGGTGGGGTGGGGTGGGGTGGTTGGTTTACAGGGAAGTAGAGTGAACCGGGTCGGGGGGGGGTGTTGGAGGGTTCATCAAGGAGAAACAAACAGAAGTTTCACACAGTAGCCTGGCCAGTCACAAAACTCGTTTTCAAAGCTTCTCTGATGCGCACCGCGCCCTGCTGTGCTCCTCTAACCGCCCTGGTGTCTGGCTGCGCGTAATCAGCGGCCAGGCGAGTTGCCTCAACCTCCCACCCCGCCATAAAGGTCTCCCTCTTACTCTCACAGATATTGTGGAGCGCACAGCAAGCAGCAATAACAATGGGGATATTCTTTTCGCTGAGGTCTGAGAGAGTCAGTAAGCTGCGCCAGCGCGCTTTTAAACGTCCAAATGCACATTCCACCACCATTCGGCACTTGCTCAGCCTGTAGTTGAACAGGTCCTGACTCCTGTCCAGGTTGCCCGTGTATGGCTTCATGAGCCATGGCATTAAGGGGAAGGCTGGGTCCCCAAGGATCACGATAGGCATTTCAACATCCCCAACGGTCACTTTCTGGTCCGGGAAGAAAGTCCCTTCCTCCAGCTTTCGAAACAGAGCAGAGTTCCTGAAGACGCGAGCATCATGTACCTTTCCCGGCCATCCCACGTTGATGTTGGCGAAATGTCCCTTGTGATCCACCAGGGCTTGCAGCAGCATTGAAAAGTACCCCTTGAGGTTTACGTAGTCGGTGGCTTGGTGCTCTGGTGACAAGATAGGGATATGGGTTCCGTCTATGGCCCCACCACAGTTTGGGAATCCCATTTCAGCAAAACCATCCACTATTGACTGCACGTTGCCCAGAGTCACTACCCTTGCTATCACCAGGTCTTTCATTGCCCTGGCAAATTGGATCACAGCAGCCCCCACCGTAGATTTGCCCACTCCAAATTGATTCCCGACTGACCGGTAGCTGTCTGGCGTTGCAAGCTTCCACAGGGCTATCGCCGCTCGCTTCTCAACTGTGAGGGCTGCTCTCATCTTGGTATCCTGGCGTTTCAGGGCAGGGGAAAGCAAGTCAGAAAGTTCCATGAAAGTGCCCTTACGCATGCGAAAGTTTCGCAGCCACTGGGAATCATCCCATACCTGCAGCACGATGCGGTCCCACCAGTCTGTGCTTGTTTCCCGGGCCCAGAATCGGCGTTCCACGGCATCAACCTGCCCCAGTGACACCATGATTTCCACATTGCTGGGGCCTGTGCCTTGTGAGAGGTCTATGTCCATGTCAATTTCCTCATCACTCTCGTCGCCGCGCTGCAATCGCTTCCTCGCCTGGTCCGGGTTTCGCCTTGGCATGTCCTGGCTCTGCATATACTCCAGGACAATGCACGTGGTGTTCATAGTGCTCATAATTGCCGCGGTGATCTTAGCGGGCTCCATGATCCCAGTGCTAGCTATGGCGCCTGGTCAGAAAAAAGGCGCGAAAGTAGTATCTGATGGACCAGGAGAAGGAGGGAGGGAGGGAGGGAGGTCCGAGTGACGACATGGCGTACAGGTACAGGAACAGGGAGAAACACAAACAACTGTCACACAGAATGGTCCCCCCAAAGATTAAACTGGAAACCCTGGGCTTAGCAGGCCATTGATTTCACGGAGGAAGGGGAAGCAAATGAATACAGAACAAATCTATTTTTTACATCTTAAGGTGGCAGCCGACGGTGCAGCATGAGTGATAGCCTCTCCAGTATGATGACGATGGATACCAATCATAAAATACCATCATCTGCCAAAAGGCAAGGGGCTGCTGCTGTGTAGCAATGCAGCCCCACGTCTGCCAGCCCCACGTCCGCCAGCACCCAGCATCGCCCTCGGCCTCTTCTGGGTGCTTAGCAGACAATACTGGGCAATTGGCAGAAAATAGTATATTACGACTGGTAACCATCATCATCAAAACAGTAGCATGTCTGCCCAGGTGGCCATGATTGACAGCCATACCAGTATGACGATGATGGGTACCAGTCATAATATACCATCGCCTGCAAGGGGCTGGTGCAATGCAGCCCTACGGCTGCCAGCCCCACGACTATCACTCATGCTACACCGTCTACCGCCAAAAGGCAGTTAGCAGCTGCTGCTGTGTAGCAATGCAGTCCCACGTCTGCCGGCACCCAGAGGACATATGGTGACGGTGAGCTCAGCTGAGCTGAGCGGGCTCCATGCTTGCCGTGGTTTGTTGTCTGCACAGGTAACCCAGGTAAAAAGGCGCGAATCTATTGTCTGCCGTTGCTGTGACGAGGGGGGAGGGGCCTGACGACATGTACCCAGAACCGCCCGCGACACTGTTTTGCATCATCCGGGCATTGGGATCTCAACCCAGAATTCAAAGAAAAGGCGCGAACCGCTTCTCGGCTCTCTGAGCTGTGGCGCAAACGTAGTATCTGACGGACTAGGGGAAGGAGGGAGGGGGGCCGAGTGACGACATGGCGTACAGGCACAGGGAATTAAAATCAAGAACGGTGGCTGTGCATCAGGGAGAGACACAAACAACTGTTACAGAATGGTTCCCCCCAAAGATTAAACTGAAAACCCTGGGTTTAGCAGGCCGTTGATTTGACGGAGGGAGGGGGAAGCAAATGAATACAGAGCAAATCTATTTTTTACATCTTAAGACGACGGTGCAGCGTGACTGATAGCCCTCGGCATCTTTCTGGGTGCTTGGCAGCAAATACGGGGCGGTGTATGACGATGATCTTCAGGCCTATTGCACAATCGGCTGCTCAGGAAAGACTCTGCTAACGTACGATGACCCGACTTGCAATAGGACGGCTAACAGTCGTAATACACCATTTACTGCCAAAAGGCAAGCCCCACGGCTGCCAGCACCCAGATCGCCGATGAAGGCTACCAGTCTACTGCACCGTCTACCGCCAAAAGGCAGTTAGCAGCTGCTGCTGTGTAGCAATGCAGTCCCACGTCTGCCGGCACCCAAAGGACATATGGTGACGGTGAGCTCAGCTGAGCTGAGCAGGCTCCATGTTGTCTGCACAGGTAACCCAGGTAACCCAGGTAAAAAGGCGCAAATCTATTGTCTGCCATTGCTGTGACGGGGGAGGGAGGGACCTGACGACATGTACCCAGAACCGCCCGCGACACTGTTTTGCATCATCCGGGCATTGGGATCTCAACCCAGAATTCAAAGGGGCGGCGGAGACTGCGGGAACTGTGGGATAGCTGTGGGATAGCTACCCACAGTGCAATGCTCCGGAAGTCGACGCTAGCCTTGTACTGTGGACGCGGTCCGCCGACTAGAGCACCTAGAGCATTTTATTGTGTGGACACACACAATCGGCTGTATACAACCGATTTCAATAAAACCGGCTTCTATAAATTCGAACTAATTTCGTAGTGTAGACATACCCTGAGAAAGGCTACAGAAATATAGAGATCAGAACAGAAAGACAGAGAACCATCCAGAGGTCAACCCCACAGGGAGGGGTTTGAGACTCCACAAAACTAGTTTATTAGACTCAAAGACGGGTGACAGATAGACAGTGATAGATCACTCTAGGTGTGGTTGCCTGTTGAGGAGACCAAAGTATGTAACTAGCAGAGTCTGTGGTAAAGACAAGACTCCAACTCAGCTATGGCTTAGCAACCTCTGGCTGAAGGGACATGGGGTAGCATCTGGGCATCAATTACTTGTTTTTAAGGTTTACATTAAAATGTTTGTAAATAAGGAAGATGTATCATGATCAGTGAAACTAGAGTCAGAGGGCCCATGATCCCTGTAGGGAAAGTCATTGAATGACAGGACACCAGGAGAACAGGAAACACAGGAAGATGGAAGCAACTCAGCCATATGGACAGAGCAGCACATAGGGTTTAATAAAGTTTTGTTTGTTTAATGTAACCTGTATTCAGCTTCATTCACAGTGAATGAAACAATATCTAAGAAGTGGGCCAGCTGCACCCATAGCCTTAGCCTGTCTTGCTACTCCTTCCCAGGGCCTCTTCCTGTAATACTATTCTCCTGAGCTGCCCTCCCACTCTTTTTACAGAAGAAAGGGCTGGCATTCCTCTAGGCTGGGCTCCTAAACTTCTTCACCTCCCCAATTTCTCTCTCTCAGTTCTGTTCTTTACCTCCCAGCAGTCCTGGCTCATCACCTGATCCTTTGTCAAATGACTTCACTCATTGCCTTAGGGAGGCAAGCCAAATCGGGCAAAAACCAGAGTTAACCCCCCTGTAGGGCCACTTTGCCCAGTGACAGCCAGTCTTTGAGTGTGTCAAATGTGCTTCATAGCTTTACTGTAATTCTAGCTGGCCAGATAACCACAGCATATCTAGAGACTTGATTGATATTTTCAACATTGTATAGGGCATTCAGATACCAAATTCTCATTCATGGTCTTCCTCAGCCTTTGCATGAACAGAGTTGAGTTAAATGGGGTTGTACTTCACAAAGTGTCAGTTTAAAAATAGTTTTAGATTTTTATTGTATTTATTTCAATTTAAAATAATAAATAGGCATTGATCCAATGCTGTAGGCTTGCTGACATCATTAATAACATAATATAAAGAATGTAGTAAAATAGATCATTGTAAGCTTTTTGGGGCAGGAACAGCCTCTTACTATGTGTATGTGCAGTGTCTACCATAATGGGAATCTGATTTCAGCTGGGGAATCTAGGTGCCACTGTAATACTTACAATTAATAATAATAGCCCTAAAAACACTTTATCCCACATGGTAAGAATACTATGTCTATTATAGAGACCTCCCCACTTCTTGGATGAAGAAACAAAAATAGGTTCTTTGTAACATAAAAATCCTTTGGGTTTTTTTCCTCCCCTTTGCTGAGCATTTTCATCCACAAGAGTAACTACTTGTTTGCTGTCCCCACTGTAGCTGCGCCCAAGTGGCATATGAGTAAGCATCCAGCATAGTCCTAACATTTGTCCAGTGGAGAGTGCAGAGTACAGAGAATAAAAATAGTTCAACTGCCTTTGAAGGCCAATGTATAATGAACAGCCATTCTGATGAAGCAGTGTTTATTTCTGATGTGGCTGGTAACTTGAATAGATCCTTCAGAAACTGACATTTCTTGAGTCTCTCTCTTTTTTGGCTTGCATGCTACTGATTTATACTGTAGGCAGGTAGTTTTGAATTAACCAAATGGGTTGGTTATCAGCCATTTAGTAAAAAGTGATGCAAAACCATTATGGATGGGTAACCCCAAAAAATTTGTTTGTGAATAGAAAATTAGATTTGTGTCATCTCATCATTCAACCCTATTGTAATCTGAGTTGGAAAAGACAAAGGGCTGGATCCTAAGATGCTGTAAACTAGTTCAGCTCCACTGAAATCATGCCGATTTACACCAGGAAGGGGTCCAAATACCCTGTTTCCCCGAAAATAAGACATCCTCCGAAAATAAGGCCTACTTACAGTTTTGCCTCTCGTTGTAATATAAGGCATCCCCCTGATAAGACCTCCCCGATAATAAGGCATCCACCGATAATAAGGCATTTTTCATTTCTGAAAAAATAAGACATCCCCTGAAAATAAGACCTAGCGCATCTTTGGGAGCAAAAATTAATATAAGACACTGTCTTATTTTCGGGGAAACAGGGTAGCACTACTATAGAAGAGTGAAGAGGGAATGTGCCTACTATAATCTAAAAAGTGGCTCTGTTGGTTTTGTTTTTTTTGTTTTTTTTTTAATTAAAGCCTTCGTTGAATTTCATGTTCACTGTTTCTCAATCCAGATCACATTATGTCAATTTATAAGTGAAAAAGGTGGGGTATGTTTTGTTTTTGTTCTGGTTTGGTTTTGGTTTTGTTTGTTTCCAAGGGCTTGTCTACATGGAAGTTTCACTAGTTATATGGGTATTATTGTACCAGTATAATTAAACCACTATTGTTGTATTGGTATAACTTCTTGTATGGAAACTCTTATTCCAGAATAAGAGTGTCCACACAGGGAGTTATACTCATTAACTATAGTGGTTTAAATTCACACCGTAGTTTATACAATGATGGGTTCCAAATTGTCACTTAAGAAAGATCTTCAAGTCATCATGGATAGTTCTGACAACTTCCACTCAATGCACAGCAGCAGCAAAAATGCTAACCATATGCTAGGAAATAATAGGAAAGGGATAAAAAAATAAGACAGTAACTTTAGTGGCCAAGATAGAGTCTCTTCTGCAAGCAGCTCTGCCCAAGAAAAGACGTGCGCAGGAACGCAGCCGGGAAAGTCCCTTCTGCCCCAGGGGCACCTGTTCCAAACCCCCCAGAGTGAACACACACAGAAAAAGTACAATGGATATAAAAAAGGGAAATATTTAATCACTGAGGGATGATTGGAGAAAAACAGGGGGAAGATAGGGGGAGCAATAAAACTGGGTTACATTCAACACGAGACCCTGCAGGGCCAATGGTACTTCAGTCTGAAAGGGCAGAGACCAAGCAAAGCATCTGCACTCTGAATTCAGGAGTCCTGGGCAGAGTTCCAGTCTGGCAATGAGTCTTGGGTACTCCTGGTCATCTTCGGTGCCAGTAAACTTTCCCCAACATACCCCTCTGGCGCCTTCTTCCGATGCTCTCTGCAAACCCACAGAGAGCAACAATCTCCCCACTTAACTAGCTACAGCCTCCCTCCTTATTCCAAATACAAAGTCATAAGCCCCAGTACTCACAGCCCCATACAGCTCTGGGCAGCAGAGATACTTTGTCCAGCTTCGGTTTGTCCTTCTCGGGTGATTTCTCCTTGGCACAGTGCTCTTCCTGGCCCCTGTCCTGGGGCATCCCAGGTCAGTTGCTCTCTCTCTCCAGGCAGGTTCTCAGCCACTTCCGTATGTGAGGGCCTGCTTGCTGTAGGTCTTCTGCCTGGAGCTCCAGACAGACACACCTTCTCACTCTCTCTACACTCCCGCCACCCACCAAACAGAAGTTCCTCTTCCTGGAAAAAAAAAAATCAGCCTTCCACCCGAACACAAAGATTTAAAGGGGCCACATACTCTAAACCCCAAAGGGGTTATACCAGAAAAAGATCATAATTCCACTATATAAATCTGTAATGCATCCACACCTTGAATACCATGTCTGGGTCTGGCTGCCCCATCTCAAAAAGATGACAATGGAACTGGAAAGGGCAACAAAAATGCTCTCATGAGAAGAGAGTAAAAAAATCAGGACTGTTCAACTTAGAAACTAAGGGGGAATACGCTAGAGGTCTATAAAATCATGAATGGTGTGGGAAAAGTGACTAGAGAAGAGTTATTTACTTTGTCATGCAATACAAAAGCCAGGGGTCATCCAATGAAATTAATAGGCAGCACGTTTAATACAAACAAGAGGAAATACTTCTTCACTCAGTGCACAACTAACCTGTTGAACTCATTGCTATGGGCTGTTGTGATTGCACAAAGTATTACTGGATTTAAAAAAAAAGAAGAAGAACTGGACAAGTTCATGGAGGCTAGGTTTGTCAATGACTATTAGCCAAGATTGTCAGGGATGCAACCCCATGGTTGCAGCAACCCTAAACCTCTGATCATCAGAAGCAAGGCGTGGAAGACAGGGATAGATCATTCCAAAATTGCCCTGTTCTGTACAGTCCCCCTGAAGCTCTGGTATGGGCCACTGTAAGAGATAAGGATACTGGGAAGGATGGACTATGGTAGCTCTTATGCCAGTATAATTTTCCCCATGTAGACTAGCCCTAATTCTTCCAGTGCTGCAAATTCACCCAAAGTCAAGCTGTTCTTTCTGCCTCATTATCACCAGAGAAAGATTCTGCAGCTGGAACGTATCAATTCTGTTGATGACACATGAGTCAGAATAGAAGCCACTTTACTCTCCAATAGCTGGGCTGGCTCTGCAGTGCTTACAGGTGTAACAAGTAGTTAAAATATAACTGTCACTAAGTTAAACAGATAGGCCACTGCATATACATATAGAACCGCTCTGTTGAATAAGTAAGTCACTCCTATGCTTTTCTGATCATAGCCACACTTAATCTAAATTGTGAACTTTCTCTCCTATGTCTCCTCACCACACACACACACACACCCCACCTACAATAAGTATAATTGTTGGGTGTTTCAATGTGTCTTTGCCAATGAGCAGACAGATTTTAAGTGGAGAGGAATTATCCACTGTTCTTGAGGAAGATGGAGAGCTCTTTTATCAATCATTCTTCCTCAAAAGCTAAGAACGAAGTTTAATATTATGCACTCAAATACATATTTCGGTACCTAAATGAATGGCCTAATTATCAGAAGTGCTGAGCTCCATTAAAGTAAACGGGAATTACAGGTAATCAGCACCTCTGAAAATTCAGCAACTTATTTACATGCCTATATATAGATTCAGAAGCATAACTTTAAGCATCTAAATTGGAAAATTTTACCATAAAGGCTTAAGCCACAACATACCCATTTAAGTTAACCATTGTATGTAAAAAGGCGGACTCATCCCTGCAGCACCACCTGCTGCTCATCCAGGGAATTAGCTCTCCAGCCTCTGGAGTACCCTCTGCAGGCCAGTGATCCACCTGTCCTCTCCTTCTCAGCTCCCATTTCCCTCCCAGGACCCCAGTGCCCCTTGCTCTGGGTGCTGCCCCCTGGCAGTACCCACACACTAGGTCTCCCCTCTCAGGGGAACCCCCACTCACTAGCCCCACCTTGCCTCAGCACTAGGCCACTGCCAGTCACCAACTAGCCCCCGCTCCCTGGGGCAGACTGCAATATAGGCCACTCACCACTGGCAAGGAGGGTTTGGACTTGCTGCCTTGGCCTAGTCCTGGGCTGCCCTCTGCAACCCTCAGTACCTCTTGGCCTTCCGCTAGGCCGCAGCCTGGGGCTATCCAGGCGGGAGCTCCCCAGCTCATCCCCAGCCCTGCTCCACTCAAGTACACAATCCCTAGCTTGCTACAGCCAGGCCCTTCTCTCTCTGCACTCAGAAAGAGGCTGCTGGCTGCCCTGGCCTTTATAGGGCCAGCTGAGTCTGTTTGGGGCGTGGCCCCAGCTGCAGCCACTTCCCCAATCAGCTCAGCCTAAAAGCTGCTTTCTCCAGCCACAGCCCCCTCTGGACCAGAGTGGGGTTACCACCCTGCTACAGGGTAGTAGTAGCTTTCTTCTTCTAATTCAAGTTTGGTTCAGAAAATAAAAGAACATGAAAAGAACAGAAGGCACCCAATGAAGTGGTCGTGAACAACGTCCTTATCATAAGTCAAACACTGATGTCTTTACTCAATTTTTACTGGGATCCTATTCAGGCCCTTGATTGCATAAGGTTCTCAGCATTTGGCCCTGCTGGTATATTGCTATCTTATCTGTTGCATTTTTTAGATCAGCCACAGTTGACTGTAGCTTACGTCAGTGGGTTGAAAAATCGAGACTTCCCTGCAAAACAGAAAAAACACTCCAAAGTATGTATTGTCAAAGTTTTATTCGTGTTGAGGTAGCCTGCCTTTTCGTGAAATAGTCAGCTAATATATTTACACAGCTTGCCTAGTGAGAACTTTAATTTTTATTGAGATTTTACAACATATGAGTAATGGAACAGCAAGCAATATTAATTACATGTCACAATATATTATTATTATACAATGGCAGCAGTAAATGTTGACGATTATTAAATGAAGCACCCTGCAGAGTTACACAGAATCCAAGAGCTTGATCACATGATTGGTGGATCATAAAAAGTACATAAGAGAGGGACAGAGAAAAGGGCAGACAAAGAAGACATAAAGGGTGTGTGTGGTTTTATGTAAGTATCTTCCCGACAAATAAGTAATGATATCAGTACTGAATGGCAGATTATTAGGTGGAATGGGTTTTGATATTAAGCTCTATTAGTGAATGCATAATGGAATCAAATCTGTCAGTTCAACCCGATTTACGCCACTTACTGATTTTGATTTTTCTCCATTAGAGCTGTGTTAGACAGTTCTTTTAACCACTCTGAAAAGCTGGGTGCTGCTGCGTCTCTTCAGTGTCTAAGGAAGATTCTTTTTGACTGTGCTTAGGACCATCAGTAACCAGCAGAATACAGGTCCAGTCACAGATGGATCTTCGAAGAAATTAAAGATTCACGTTCTATATGAGGGAGACAAACATATTTTTAATATTGAGACTAGATTTCTACAAATTAAACCCCAGTGTTTCTCACAGCACCTTAATGTATTGGAGAAGGGGAGTTAAAACTAACAAAAGACAACAAACAAATTTTAGTTTCCTCTGTGTTTTGTGTAAAGAAGATGGTGCAGTCACTGCAGCTTGGGCTAATTTAGTCAAATTAGCATCCAAAGTGTCTTAAGCAGAAGGACAAGAGGACATAATTGTATTTGGCAGACAACCAAGAACACACAATTGTTTTTCTTTTTTTTTTTTATGTTAAAGAAACAGCTGCAGCTTTTTTGCTACCAGTGCATTCTGTTGTTGGGAATCTGAAATAAACTGTGTCAAATGAGTCACAACAGAACTTTCAAAACAAACTTTTAAACTAAGTTACAGGACAGACATATTTAAACATTCCTTAACTTACTGGTGAAAGCCATAGATAAGCCCCAATGGGCCAAATATTGACGGCAAAGCTGAGCCCATAAAGTCTCCACCCAAATGCATGTTCCTGTACAAAGTCACGTGCAAGCATTTTTGCACATGCCTACATCTAAATAGCCCATTCGTACCTGCAACCACAGATATTTGCACATAAAATAGTTGCAAGCACAAATTTTGCACACATAGCTAACAAGCCCCATTTTGTAAATTTAGCTTTATATTTGTATGGATACAATAACGGTTAGCATGCCGCCTGCATTGCTTCTGAAACTATCAAGTAAAATGATAAGAAATGCACAAATTTCCAAAGGTTAAGCAGTTTGGATACTCCTTCACACTTACTCAAACGAAAGCTTTAGAAGCTGGGCTGGAAATCAGACCAAATTTGCAGCATTTACTGATTGTTCTCAGACTGGAACTAACACAAAAATAGCATTTTGTGATATTTCCAGGGCCGGCTCCAGGCACCAGCCGAGCAAGCTCGTGCTTGGGGCGGCAGATTTCAAAGGGCGGCATTCCATCTAATCCTTTTTTTTTTTTTGGTTTTGGTTTGTTTTGCGCTTCACCGCTTTGGCCGCCCCTGCAGATTTTTTCTTTTTGGTTTACTGTTCCCGCCGCCCAGTAGGGGGTGGAGGAGGGGAGCGCCCTGCATCAAGCCCGGTAGGGCAGCCTGCGTCCTTCCCTGCCTGCCGAATGGAGCGGCGCAGAGCCCTCCCAGCAGGCAGCGCAGCGGGAGGGGCCGCGTGGCAAGCACCCAGCTTAAGGAAGTGCTGGCTGCCCTCCTTCTCTCCCCCCTCTCTCCCCCCGCTAGCCGGGGTGCGCACTCCGCTGCCCAGGATCTGCAGGGCTGGGAGTCCCCCTGCACCCACGCTCCCACCACCCCGCAGGTATTTTTTGTTTTTATTTTTTCTTTCCTTCACCGCTCTGGCCGGGGGCAGGTTTGTTCCCCCCCCTTTGCTGCTCCGGCCAGCCGGTTTGTTCTCCCCCCTCCCCCTTTGCCGCTCCGGCCGGGGGCAGGTTTGTTTCCCAGGTCCCCCCCACCCCCTCTTTTGCCGCTCCGGACGGTTTGTTGTTCCCCCCACCCCCTCCAGCAGGGGGCAGGTTTGTTCTCCCCCCCCCTTTGCTGCTCCGGCCGGGGGCAGGTTTGTTTTCCTCCTCCCCTCCCCCCCCCACCCCGCTGCTCCGTCCGGCTGGGCGTTTTTTGCTTTGGGCGGCAAAAAAGCCAGAGCCAGCCCTGGATATTTCAGTACATCTGCTGCTGGTTCCCATCAGAATGAGGAAATGCTGAGGTGGGATATATGTCTAGGGAGAGAGATGGCATGACCAAACTTTTTCAAATCTCATAACTTTGGGTGGGGGTTAGTTTTGAGCAAAGATTGAGGGCAGTTCTTATTTTCTCTGACTCATTCCCCCATTCTCTAGTAGGGTGACCAGACAGCAAGTGTGAAAAATCGGGACAGGGAGTGAGGGGTAATAGGTTTCTATACAAGAAAAAGCCTCAAATATCGGGACTGTCCCTATAAAATTGGGACATCTGGTCACCCTATTCTCTAGTAATAGTTATCTTGTTATTCTGCTTTGCTCAGGCCCTTGAAAATTACCCTGATACTACAAGATAATTGCTATGGGACATATTTTAAGCCTTCACCCTTGGCAAACAGGCTGTGCACAGGGATTATCTGAAGGTACCTGAGAGATGAGATCTTTCATATGACCAAATTTTCAAATGTACCTATGTACGTTTCAACCAGGAAAAAATGCCCATGGACTCAGTGAATATGTAAAATCCCATAACTGCCTGAACAGATCACGTTTTCATTTGGGTGAGTAGCTGTTTACTGAGAAGTTAAATGGTTTACATGACCAAATGTAGGCTTTTAGACACATCAGCTGTAGGTGCATTTTATTTGGCTGGTGCCACTTAATGTGTCACATTTAAAAATGCGGCTTAAATAGCATTCCTTCCAAAAATGACAGAAGAAGCTAATGCACAGATGTACTGCCACTTTGGAGGGAATCTATGCAACTATGCATTCAGATCAGCTAGTGCCACAACACACAGAATGCAATTTTTACCTGCTGTACACAGAGAGAGAATGAACACCAGAAAGCAGAGAACACAGCCCATTTTTGGTTAAGGTTTGTGCCTTCTAGCTTTGTTCAGGAACCTAAATACTATAGTGCTCAACACACTAGAACTATGATTACTAGATAGCTCAAACTTTTGAGATAAATACCTCGTAAGAGCAAAGAGGAGAAGATAGAATGGTGGCAAATTATTTTCATACAAAGAATTGTTGTATCTAGAGGACTAGAAATCATTGCAACTGATGACAATGAAAGTGCTGCTACTATCAAGTTACTGTAGGAAAACATGGCAATGGCTGGGCACTTTTGCATAGTATAGGACATTGTTATGACAGCAATTTGAGATGTATTAGTGTAATATGATCTATAGCTAACCCTCAAATGGTTAAAGAGGGGCTTTTGGTTTGTTTGTGTGTGTGTTTGTTTGTTGGCATTAAGGATACACACTGACTGCACAGAACTATTCTGAAGCAGGTTGTAAATGATCTGATTCACAATAACATCCATCTTCCATGCCCAGAGAGAACAGGAGGAAATTAAATACCATACAAGTATTTTGCGGTAAAACTCATATTTGATGGAGCTAGTAAGAGCCCAGATGCTGCAGACAAAAAGCAAACGCTCATAATATTTGTTTTTTAAATGATTCATTTCTCTTTCATGAGCTTCTCTAAGCAGCTAGTTGCCTAAAACCTTTTAGAGAAAGAACACAGATTCTTAGATTTTTAAGACCAATATGATCACCTAGTTTGACATCCTGCATTACACAGGCCATAAAATTTTACCCAATGATTCCTGCAATGGGGCAAGTTATTCTTCCCTACTATACAAGTGTGCATTATCACGCCCAATTACGTGTGGGTGAACCAGAGCATCTCTTTCCTTCAATCTCAATGTAAAGACCCCATGTGATTATGAATGTATTACTGCAGCTGGTAAGCCATTCCATGGTTAGTTGCTCTTAGAGATACCCAGAGCCCAACAATAAATTCATTATTGTGTAGTTAATGTATAATCACTGTCGTTAAAAGGCAATTATTTGATCTTCTATATCTGCTGCTTCTTTCTCTCTTTTATCCCTCCTGAAACAGGCTGGCACTATGTCAGATTGTGGAGTACTTTTGAACAGGGTTTCACACCGGTCGGTGTTTGTAGCTCAGCATTTGATATCTCCAATAATAAACTATTCCTGGGGCTGTCTCTCAGTCCATGCGCCCAGATTCCCAGCCACTACACAAAGGGATTGCCATTGTTGAAAGGGATTTAAATGCAAGCATTGCAGTACTGGATGCTTTCAGCTGCATCTTCTCTTCTGGGCCTGAGGTGCAGTGGGACAGCTCTTGTTGCTGACAATTCTGATGAGTCTGGAGCATGGTACGAGGAGAGAAAGCAGAAAGGTTCACAAGTTCCTTCATTTCCATCACCTTGTGTCACAGCTCAGATTGCGTGATTAATACAGAATGTGGGTTTCAGATACTATGCTGATGCATGAAACCAGCTTGTCATTCTGAGTCTCATTCATCTCCTATCAGAGCCCCTGACTCCAAAGAACTTGGCTTGGGTCCTCTGGGCATTGCATAACAAGGGTCAAGTTCACCACTATTGTCAGTGGGCAAAAGTTCATTGAAATCAATTCAGTTACAACAATGGTGACTGGTAAATCTGGCCCAATGACTTTAAAATTGGTTTAAACCAGTGTTCTTCACTATTTTTGAAGTGAGGGCCACTTTGGCAAAAAACCTTCAATGTGAGAGCCAAATGGGGTGGGGCCAAGGGGTTCGGAGTGTGGGAGGTGGCCCAGAGTAAGGCAGAGGGTGAGGTGTGGGGGTGAGGACTCTAGGGTGGAGCTGGGGATGAGGGGTTCAGGGAGCAGGAGGGGGCTGGGGCAGAGGGTTGGGATGCAGGGGTGAGGGCTGCAGGGTGGGGCCAGGGATGAGGAGTTTGGGGTGCAGGAGGGGGCTCAGGGCTGGGGCATAGGTTTGGGATGCATGGGGGAGGGGGAGGGCTCTACCTGGGGGTGCGGGCTCTGGGTGGGGCTGAGGATGAGGGGTTTGGCGTGCAGGCAGGCTGCCCTGGGGCTGGGGCCAGAGGACTCCCCCCAGCTCTCTCCCTTCTGGCACAGAGCTCCGGGGGAAGGGGTCCTCTGTCCCTCCTGCGGGCAGGCAACACGGGAGCTCCAGGGAAGGGGCCTCTCTACCCCCGGCTGGCAGCAGGGAGTTCCGGGGCCGGGGGAGAGGCCCACAGCAGCCCTGCAAGCCCCAACTTGCTCCCCTCCCCAGTTCCCACTCACCCCTACCTCCCTCCTCTCCAGGTCACTGATGCGAGACCCTTTAGAGCTGCTGTGCGGCTATTTATAGCCTGCTGTGTGGTCACGCAGCTTAAAGGGAACTTAGGGAGCCACACTTAGGGCCAACGGGAGCCGCCACTGGCTCGCGGGCCTTGCAATGAAGAACACTGGTTTTAACCCTTCATTGCCATACATCTCAGTAGTTTGCAGTGCTCCCCAGACTCTGGTAACTCCAGAACTCAGTTTAGTTATTCATGGGAATTTATGGAATGTTTACAAATATGAAGCTGAAGGCAAAATGTTTAAATGGCTGCCAGATCCGAACTGCAAATGCTCTCAAATACCTCCTTATTCTTCTATTATCTCCCAGTTAAAAGGATGTGGCAAAGAATGACAATTACCAGCTATACAAGTAGATTCGCTGACAACATCAGTGAGCTTCTGCAGCTATGGGGCTTCCAAGTGCCATAACATCCACCGCCACAGATAACTTGTCCTGAGCAGCAAGGCAGAATGGTCTGATGGGTATGTCTACCCTGCAATGTAAGCCCAGGGTTAGTGGGACCCGATCAATGGACCCTATGTTAGAGAACCCAATGCTTGAGCATCTACATGGCTGGGCAACCCCAGGTAAAGAAATTTCTAGCCTGAGCTCGGAAGACAGGCGTTCAACCTGCAGTAAGCAGCCACAAGTCAAACCAGCTATTTCCCAGATTCCCTAATACCTCCTGAAATGTGGCCGCTCTAGCCCTTTGATCATGATGTAATGTGGAAAAACTCGACTGCCCACCTTGCACATTACAGGAAGTTTGAACAGCCTGCCAACACATCCTGCCATGAGGTCATTTTGGTCTCCGTGCTGCCATCAATCAGAGACGATAATATGGAGGAGGTGCCATATGACTGGAGGGGACCTTCATAAGTCATCTAGTCCAGTCTCCTGCACTGAAGCAGGATTAAGAATAATCTTCTAGAACATCCCTGACAGGCAATTGTCTAACTTGTTCTTAAAAACCTCCAACAATGGAAATTCCAAAACCTCCCTAGGTAATTTGTTCCAGTGCTTAACTGCCCCTACTGTTAAGAAGTTTTTCCCTAATGTCTAACCTAAATCTCCCTTGATTCAGCCCATTACTTCTTATCCTCTTCTCAGTGGTTAAGTAGAACAGTTTATCATTCTCCTCTTTATAGCAACCTTTTATGTACTTGAAGACTATCAAGTCCCCCATTAGTCTTTTCTTCTCCAGGCTAAACAAACTCATTTTTTTCAATCTTTCTTTGTAGGTCACGTATTCTAGAGGTTTAATCATTTTTGTTGCTCTCCTTTTGATTTTCTTCAATTTTTCTACAGTTTTCTCAAAGTGTGGTGCCCAGAAGTGGACACAGTACTACAGCTGAGACTTTATCAGTGCTGAGTAGTATGGAAGAATTACTTCTCATGTCTTGCTTACAACAATCTTAATAATTCATCCCAGAATGATGTTTTCTTTTTTTGCACCACTATTACATCGTTGAATCACATTTAGTTTGTAATCCACTGCAACCACTAGATTCTTTTTTGCAGTACTCCTTCCTAGGCAGACATTTCCCATTTTGTATTTGTGCAACTGATTATTCCTCCCTACATACAATATCTTGCGTTTTTCCTTATTGAATTTCATCTTATTTATTTCAGACCCTTTCTCCAGTTTGTCAAGATCATTTTGAAGTCTAAGCCTGTTCTCCAAAGCGCTTGCAACCCCTCCCAGTTTGGTATCGCCTGCAAACTTTATAAATGTACTCTCTGTGCCATTATCCAAATCATTTATGAAGATGTTGAATAGAACTAGATCCCTGCAGGACTCTGCTCTAAGTGCACTTTTACAATCAGTTGTGTACCCAGCTTACAGAAGGTTCATCTAGGCTATATTTGTCTAGTTTGTTTATGAGAGGGTCAAGCAAGACTGTCACAAAAGCCTTGCTAAAAGTGAGATATACCACTTCTATTCCCCTCCTCCACAATCAAAAGGCTTGTTACCCTGTTTCTGGATTGTGCTTTCATGCCTGTTTCAGGAAATGGACAGAGCTTCCAAGAGATGATGCTGGACATTTTGGCAACATTTTCTGACTCACCAAAGGCACCTGACAGAGCTTATGATGGAGCAGGAGGAGGACACAGACACAGAAGACTCAAACTTGCTGATGCTGCTCATAACACTCAGTACAGCCATCGATACCTCCTATGTAGACTGGTGATTCTGGAGTAGGGCCAAAGGCACACACTGGTGGGACCACATCATCTTGAAGACCTGGGATGACCAGCAGTGAGACCAGAACTTTTGCATGAAGAAAGCTACATTTCTGGTTTGTGAGCAGCTTCCCCGGACTCTCCAATGTAAATACACGCACATGGAGGCAGTCATGCTGGTCCTGAAGCAAGTTGCTATAGCCATTTGGAAGCTGGCTATCTCAGACTGCTACAGTTCTGTTGCCAATCTGTTTGGTGTTGGAATGTTGACTGTGGGGAAAGTGGTAGCAGAGGTTTCTGAGGCAACGAAGTCTCTGGTTTGCCCCAAGATGGCAGGTTTAGAATATTGCTGAAGTAATTGCTTCCCTTGAGAGAATGGGATTGCCAAACTGTGCAGGGGCCTTAATGGGACTTGGGCCCATAGTTTGCCCTCCTCTAGGAGCACGAGTACATAAACCACAGAGGGTACAACATTGTTTATGTAGGCCCTCATGGGCCAGAGTTTGATTTATGAATATCAACATGGTTTGCACTGGGAAAGGTCATGATGTCATGGTTTTTAGCCAATAGGGAGCCTACATTCATAGACAGGCTGGAACATTATTCCCACCAAATGACATTGGTGTTTCTGTCCCCACTGCATTCCAGGGATCCCACGTATCTCCTTTTGCCTTGGCTTACGAAACCTTACCCTGATATCAGAGGCCATGGCAAAAGATGGTCTAATTACACTCTCAGCAGGTGTGGAACGGTTTTGAATATGCTTGTGGCAGACTGAAATTCCATTGGAGATGTCTACAGACCCATTTGGATTCCAGTGTCATTAATGTAGTGCACATTACTGTGGCTTGCTGTGCTCTTCTCAATATTTGTGAAGCCAGAGGTGAGCCATTTCCCCCTGAATGGACCTATGACAGCAAGTGGCCACTGAATTGGTACCCTCAGCCAGAAAGGGCACTGAAGCTGGATACACCCAGGCAACAGAAGTCAGAGCTGCTTTATGCTCCCAATAAGGACAAATGCAAAGTACTCCACTTAGGAAGGAACAATCAGTTGCACACATACAAAATGAGAAATGACTGCTTAGGAAGGAGTACTGCAGAAAGGGATCTGGGGGTCATAGTGGCTAAATATGAGTCAACAGTTGCAAAACACTGTTGCAAAAAATGCAAACATCATTCTGGGATGTATTAGCAGGAGTGTTGTAAGCAAGACACAATAAGTAATTCTTCTGCTCTACTCCACACTGAGTATTGTGTCCAGTTCTGGGTGCCTCATTTCAGGAAAGATGTGGACAAATTGGAGCAAATCCAGAGAAGAGCAACAAAAATGATTAAAGGACTAGAAAACATGAGGGAAGATTGAAAAAAAATGGGTTTGTAAGTCTGGAAAAGAGGAGACTGAGCAGGAACATGATAACAGTTTTCAAGTACATAAAAGGTTGTTACAAGGAGGAGGGAGAAAAATTGTTCTTCTTAACCCCTGAGGATAGGACAAGAAGCAATGGGCTTAAATTGCAGCAAGGGAGGTTTAGGTTGGATATTAAGAAAAACTTCCTAACTGTCAGGGTGGTTAAGCAGTGGAAGAAATTGCCTAGGGAGGTTGTGGAATCTCCATCATTGGAAATTTTTAAGAGCAGGTTAGACAAACAGCTGTCAGAGATGGTCTAGATCAGGGATTCTCAACCTTTTTCTTGCTCCGCCCCCCACTTCCCCCAACATGCTATAAAAATTCCACAGCCCAGCTGTGCCACAACAACTATTTTCTGCATATAAAAGCCAAGGCTGGTGTTAGGGGGTATCAAGGAGGGCAATTGCCTGATGCCCCACACCATAGGGGGCAACATGAAGCTAAGTTGCTCAGGCTTCGGCTTCAGCCGCAGGTGGCAGGGCTCGGGGTCCCAGGCTGCAGTCCTGCCTAGCGGGACTCCGACTTTCTGCCCTGGGCCCTAGCAAAACTAATGCCAGCCATGCTTGGCGGACCCCCTCAAACCTGCTTGCAGTCCCCCAGGGTTGAGAACAACTGGTCTAGATAATACTTAGTCCTGCCATGAGTGCGGGGGACTGGACTAGATGACCTCTTGAGGTCCCTTCCAGTCCTATGATTCTAAGATTATGGACTTGGACTTGCATGGGCCAATGGAAGAGGGGAAATAGTACCTTTATGAATGTACTTGTGGAGGGAGGGGGAAAGGGCTGATTGATTGTGGATTGTTGGGGGGTTGATTGCCATGCAATGTATTTATGAATGACCTCACCACTTATCAAATAGGACACTGTGGGGGTGCTTGATTCACAGTATGGGTTGATGTAAGGAAGCAATCGATGTATGGATTGATGCAATCTATGTACCAAGGAATAGTGTTTGCATACTAATTCCTAATTGTCCCTGATCATGTGTTTACCTTTATTGTACGATGTGATGAAGCGATATCAATAAACTTTCTTGATCAAATAAAAAGCTTTATTTATAAACATGACTTAGAAAAGTATAACATTAACCCATTACCTGGCAGCCAGCTGCCATTACCACACCAAAACACCTGTCACGACAAAACCTGACAAAAAAGTGCATGAACAAACACATAGTGAAACTATGTTCAAGACAGAAATTCCCTACTGTTGTATGTCCCCTGGCCTGCTGTTCTCTTTTCCTTTTCTTCCACATTGGCTGCACACTTGGCACTGAGGAAGTGGGGTGGAAGGAACCACTGGGCTGGGGGTCGACATGGAGGACTTCATGGGGCAAAGCTGCCCTGCCCAGTTGCTCAGAGGGGCTGACTGGATAGGCCACTCAGCCATGGAGTGGCCCAAGCGGTTTCTGGACTTCAGCACAGGGTATCACAGAGGGAACTCAAGCCATGGTGTGGGTGATGCAGCAGAAGCCAGTACTCTTGCAGACATTATTGATAGCACCTGCTCAGATTGTTCTTTCTGATGAGCTCTGTCATCCTCCCTTAGCTGCCATTCCTGTTCCAGGAACTGTGAAACAAGTGCCTGCTCCTGTGCTGAAACCCTGTCCTCAGTCCGTGCAGCCATTTTGAGTCTCTCCTCTTGCCTCTTGCCATAACTTTCCTCTAGCCACAAGTCCCTCTGTTTTTGGTATTGGTGCTGCTTCTAGGCCCTGTGCAGAACTTCAGCCATAAGTTCATCAGAGAAATGCTTCATCTTGGAATTGTCCGTGAAAGTTCATCGATCAAGGCTCCTGCTGCAGTGTGGTGGCTGTGGAGGTGCTGCAGGCTGTAGAGATCAAGGAGCCTGGAACAGGACAAGACACAGAGGGTTATTGTCTCAAAGAGCTCCATGCAGGAGCACAGAAAAAATCCTTGTGGAATTTCAAGGACATAAAATGTTACTTTCCCAGACTGAACTTCAGTATATTGTGAGAGGGATGCTTCAAACCACAGAAGCTCCCTGGACACACCTGGGTTACTGGCAGCGAAAGAAGTGCAAAGACAACGGCAAGTTTAACCCCTCCACTCCCCACCCCCCCAAAAAATAAATAAATTGCAGAACAACTTGGGCTTGTGGGGCAATCTGACCATGCTACGAAAGGATTTTACTATCATTTTAGGCCTTCTGCATTTTGGAGGACGTAACAGTTCTTGTGGTGCCGTGCAAAGGGAGATGTTATTCCAAGCTGCCAGTAGGAAACCAGCAGTGTATACAGCCAAAGTATTCAAATGTACAGTGACTAAACAGCACATCTACAAGTGAAGTGGGCCGGGCAGCTACCAAGGTGGCCCAGCAAAATATGCCCTTCCCCAAAATGTGCCTACCTATCTGGAGTTCCTGCTACAGGAACGGTTTGCAGCTATCAGCACCCAGGATTGTGTCAGAATTCATGAGAGATTCAATAGAATGCTGCATTAGCTTCCACATGCTCAGCCTATTATGACTTCATGTAAACACAGACCTCCACTGTCACCCGCCTTACCCTCTTCCCCCCATCTCCCAGCACATAACTGGACAACGTTTAAAACCCAAGTCGTACTTGGGACAAATGTTTTTGTCACCTATGGACTGCAGTTAACTGAAATGGGCTAGATTTGTAAATGGAACACATTTCCTCCTCACTCCACCCCTCCACCCCCATCAACAGTTCACTATTTCCAGCAGTATTTCCTTACACCATTGTTGAGTGATTACAGAGCAATGTGCTTAGAGGCATGGTAATGTAAGGTTATTACTTTTAAGAAACAGGAATGCCCTAGCAAAACTCTGCACCTTTCCAGTAAAAATTCACTTCAAGGTTTTTTTGTTTGTTTTGTTTTGTTTTTTTACTGTTTGCATTTCCCAATCACCATTCTGATGGTTGGGGAGAGAGGGTGGGAAACAAGCCACTGGCATACTGCTCCAATAATTTTTGCGTTGGTTCATAGAACAGAAATCCCTTCTATTTCTATATTAATAAACATTAAAATAGAGCCTGAAACTTACCAGGCTCTGGGGTGGCTTCTATCAGTTTCACATCCACTGCCAGTTCCACTGCAGGCCATTCCTCAGGTGGGGCATCAAGAAGCTCCTCCAAATATGGCCCCAGGATGTGCTGCCCCTACAGTAAAGCTTCCTTTGGGACTGGTTTCAACAACAGTCACCGCGCTGGCCTCACTTGGCACCTGCTGCTGGCGCCTATCAATCCCCAAGCTGGATTCTGGGGCCAGCAGGGCCCTATCACGGCTCACCAAGTCATCATGCACCATGATTGGCTCTGTACCCAGCAACCAGCCAAACTCCTCATAAAAAGGCATGATGTCAATGAGTTGCCCGAGGTGCAGTTCTGGTCCCTGGTTTTCCAGTACTCGGTCTTGAGCTTCTTAATCCACTCCCTCCACTGATCACCAGTCCGGTAGATTTCCGATACTGCTAACTTCTTCGCAATTTGCTGGTCTGCCAGGTCACTCCTGGTACTTTTACTAAAGTCCATTGTTTTGCTGGCCTCACACCAAAGATTAATCAAAATCTGGGTGTGCTCCCATGACCATGAAGCAGCTCACTTTGCAAAGGATTCTTCTGGTCATCCTCCATTGTAAACAGAGAAGGTTCTCCAAAGGTGTGTTTTCAGCTCAGAGATAATAAAATAATGGAAGGGTTAATTGCTAACTTGCCGAACTCCTGCACTAGAACAAAGGGGGTTGCTTCCATTTCCCTGGAGTCAGTTGGTGATGCTTGTGATAGAGGACAAAGATTGTCAGTGCATGAGATTGTGAGATACTTTTGGTGGACTCCCAGGACCCGAATCGGGAGGCTGCATCTACACTGTAAAGCAACAGATCTTGAACCTTGGGTCCTGTCTTGACTCAAACTCAAGCCCTGCACCCACGCAGAGTCCTAGGACCCTGGGTCTGAGCCAAGTCTGAGAGCTTTGTGTGAAAATGGAAACAGGGTTTGGCCTCAAACCTGAGTCTGAGCCCAGGCTTACAATGCAATGTAGACATATCCCTGGGAAGGAGAGACCCACAAGGTATGTTATATTCCAAGGCAATTGGGATCTTGAAATTTCAGGGTCCTCACTAAAAAAATATAGACTCTCAAGTAAGTAGCACGGAGTGGATCTGATTTTCAGACTGGATTTAAGGAACAGAACACCCCTCACCTCCTGGAACAACCACCATCTTGTGCAGGCTGAGATCAGAACCCTCCTCCATCTTCAGACAAGAAGTAGCAACCATAACACTCTAGAACCCAGCATAATTTCAAAACAGCCTTGCTGGTGATTCCGCCCCACCAAAGGGCATGGAATAGAACAACTAGTGGGTCCCCATTACCAGTCACTAAGCCTGGCTATTGAGACTCTGGCATCTTGTCTTCCTATTGTCCCTACAGATCTCCAGGGTTCCCTGATGACTATGCACAGCAAAAGAAAAAGCAAAAAATGTTTCTCGTGTCAGTGGTGGAAAACAGCAGCAGTTGCAGACAGGCTCCAGCACAAGGAATTCTTGCAAGTTTATACCCTGGCCATGAAAGTTAACCCAGAATTCACCCCTCCACTCCAGAATACACCACCTCCCACTGCAGAGATCCAATTCTCAGAGAACGATCACTTGCATCCAATGTGGCCTCTTGAGGCAGCTGAGAACAGTGCATGGGCAGGCTGGGAAGGATCAGGATACAGAATCCACTGCTATGAGAGCCGTCAGTCCTCCCCCACATAAGGGACTGAATAATGTATGTCAGCATTGAAAGAAATAGCCTCCCTAGAACAATTCTGCAGCTCTTCTGCAGCATCTGGTAGGTGGATTCTTCACCCATCTCCTGCACATCAGTCTAGCTACTCAAGCTGGCTGCAGACTCTGCATTTTCTCCTAGCTGAGTGGGTTTGAGGCCTTTAGGCTCTCACAGCACTACTAGTAAATGTCATTCAACATCATTATGCAGCAAAGAAAGTCATTAAGAACAACCACCAAAGTACTTTTGTGATGTCTTGTAGCTAATTATTAAAATTCTCTACAGCTTACAGCTGTCTTGGATTACCTGGAATTTCTTGCCCTCATTCCTTGAAGAAACAGTTTAAACACAGAAAAAAATACTAATGACTCTTCTTTCTTACACTGTTTTCACAACAATGTAACTACATTGACTTCAGTAAACATATGATCTGAGAGTAGAAGCAGGCCCTAACAATCTCAGTTTAGTTAAGCCAACTTCAGGGTCTTTGGTCTTTAATGTTCTTCTCGTGTTTTCCAAACGATATAAGCAAATAATCTTGCTAAAGGATGGGATCATAACTGTAGTGTTTCCTGAACTATTGTTTTACCTCAGCTTTATCCTCTTTGTACTGTTCAGCACAACAGGACTTTCTGTAGGAAGCAACAGCATTAACTTCACCCAAAAGAGCTGGACGATGTGGGAGAAGGAAGGGGTGAAAACATGGGTCTGATCCTGCCCCTCTCCACTTTGACTAACAGAGCTCCCCACAGGCAGAAGGGAGTGTATGCTGCATCCTATCCAAATCATAGTGTGGAATATCTCCAGGAGCCTTCCACTGCAGCACAACCCCTGCATGTCCCCTTTGCCAAGAGCAATGGTCTTAAAGACTCCACCGAGGCCAAAGTAAATAATGGCTGTATGAAGTATAGTTTGAAATACCTGATCATCCACTATTTATCATGAGGGTATGTGAAAAAGAGATTCTGGAAGGCCTCATCATAGCAGGAATGGAGGATGGTCAGAGATTAATGGCATTAATTCCAAGCATGTGGAAATTAGACCATGTAATACTAGGAGGAGAACAAAACAATTCTAGACTAGATTGTAGGATTATTACTAATAAATGTGAATAATTAAAATCCACCACCATCCTACTTGTCACCAGGCCCATAAGCTGGGTGTGATGTTTGACTCAGAATGCTCTCTAGGTCTTCACATCCAGGATCTACCTAAGTCTTGCTGATTCTTTCCACGTAACATCTCTAAGGTATGGTCTTTTTTATCCATCCACACAGCTAAAACTCTTGTCCAAGCTCTCATCATCGTATGTCTCGATTGCTGCAACAGCCTTCTCTCTGGCCTTAACAAATGCAATTTTGCCCTGTTCATATCCATTCAGAATCCCATTTCAAAGGTCCTTTTCATAGCCCGTCAGTCTGACCATGTCACCTCTAGTCAGGGCGGGGGGATAGCTCAGTGGTTTGAGCATTGGCCTGTTAAACCCAGGGTTGTGAGTTCAATCCTTAAGGGGGCCACTTAGGGATCTAGGGCAAAAAAATCAGTACTTGGTCCTGCTAGTGAAGGCAGGGGGCTGGACTCAATGACCTTTCAAGGTCCCTTCCAGTTCTAGGAAATAGGATATCTCCATTATTTTTTTCTTTGCATCCCTCCACTGGCTCCCCTTTCTCTAGTACATCAAACAAAAGCTGCTTCTATTCACTTTCAAGGCCATAGGAACCGACTTCGTGGGTGCTCTGGGGCTGAAGCACCCACAGAAAAAAATAGTGGGTGCTCAGCACCCATCAGTGGGCCCTGCCAATCAGCTTATCTCCCTTCCCCCCAGCACCTCCCGCCCACCGCTGATCAGCCGTTCAGGAACTAGTGGGGCAGGGATGGGGGCAGGAATAGGTGAGGCAGGAACTGGTGGGGGAAGGGGTGGAGTGGGGGCAGAGCCGGGGACAGAGCAGGAGTCATACATCCCCCGGGAAATCAGAAAGTCAGAGCCTCTGTTCAAGGCCCTTCATGATCTAGCTAGCCCCATTCTGCCTATCATCTCTCATTCACTATCGAGCTGTCAATGTACTTCCAGCTGGCCCATGCCGCCTCCAACTCCCACTTGTTGAAACAAGCACCTTCCTGGGTTTTCCCCACAGTGCCTTTCATGCTTGGGAGGTGCTCTACATAAACATCTGCAAAGCTAATTCAAGTCATTATCCACCTTCAAAACCCTCCTCAAAACTCTATTGTGTTGTGATGCCTATAAAAAACTGGACAACAGTTAGACTATTGATGGGCTGAGACCACTACTTATCAGGCTGGCCAATTTTGTCTCATTGTTTCCTTGTGGTCTTCCATCAGCTGTCTCATGTCTTAGATTGTAAGCTCCTTGGGGAAGGGACCATCTTTTATTTTGTTCTAGGTTTTACAGAAACTAGCACAATGCCTAGGGCTCACAGGTGCTTCGGTAAGACCAATACAATAAATAATAGGTCCCATCTTTCACATCCAGATTATTTTTTCAGAGTGATGGTTATCATTCCATACATTGTGAAATGAACCATGTGAAACTGAACATGCCAAGACACCTATTTAGACCTGAATTTCAAAAAAATGAAGTGCTCTTTCTTTGGAGAGAGAGTATCAGAAATATAATTATAGAACCCAGAATTACCTCCTTAGCTTCAGTACATATATTTGGGAGACAAGGTGGGTGAGGTAATATCTTTTATTGGACCAACTTCTGTTGGTGAGAGAGATGAGCTTTTGATCTTATACAGAGCTCTTCATATATTTGGCTATTTCACTCTTCTTGGTTTTAAGTTGTCTCGGTATTATTATTCTTTTGGATGGGTATTAAAGCCCTTTGATATTCCATGAACAGATTCATATGATACCCATTATCTCATAACTTATTTGACTGAATATGGCTGAGCCTGGCTTATTGGAAAGAAGGAGCTCAGAAACACTGGTGATTTAGAACCATAAGTACACAGACTGATAAGAGTCCTAGATCTGTTTTACTTATCTACACATAGCATGACTATACCGAGTAGAAGTGAGTAAGTATTGGATAAATATAACGTGATGCTGAACACCCAGCAGGTCCTATTGACTTCAAATTTAGCCATGTACAATTTTTGGTGAACCTTTTTGGTGGTCCCATACAGTTAAATTATGGAATCTTTACTCATGTTGGTGAGCCTTTATTTGAGTAGTCAATGAGCCCAACAGGACTAATTGTGTGAAGAAATGCTTAACAATATGAGAATGGGATGTACAGCCATAATGAATAACTTCAAGAATCATTATTTGTTTTTCATAGTAAAACTATTATTTCTAATTTTTGTTCTGTATTTGTACAGCTTCTAGCTCAGCGGCATCCTAGAGTGACTGGATCTCCCAGGAACCACCAGAATACAAATACATAGTAATAATAATAATAAAGCTTTGTAGAAAAATTTAGAAAATTAAAAGTGAAATACCTACAGTTAAGTTCAGATCATGAATGACCTACACTTATCTCTGCATTCACAAACTCATCCAGAGTGACAAGTAATAATTCATGTTAATCTAATAATTAAACTACAAGATGAGAAGTATTAAAAATTAAATGACAGAACTGAATGTTCTGCAAGCCCAATCCTAAGAAAAAGAAGAAAATGAGAAATGAAAAAATGTACCTGGTTGTAAGTGATCTCAGCTAATATGCTACTCTGTATTATTGATTTGCTTCATTTTAAAACATTGTAAGTAATGAAATACCCACATTAACAATACATAGTATATAAATCAACTGAAAAAGAAAGTAAAATATTCAGTAGTCGTATCATTGTACTGAATCTAAACTACATCTTAATCTGATATACAGGGGATCATGTCCCAAAGCATGAAAACAGTCTTTGTAATTGATAAAAATACAAAGAGGGACACAGCTTTAGAGAGATCAATCTGCAAGTTCAGTTCTGCAAACACTTTCAAGGATAGATTTCACTGACTTATGTGGTCTCACTGGGTACATTAGACCCGGGCTCTGACTCAGATTTGAGCCCTAGCCCCCCTTCCATCCACACATACATCAATCTGATTTGGGTGAACAAGCAAGCAGGACCTAGGTCCTAAGATCCTGCTAGAAGGGTGGGTTGGAGCCCAAGTCCTGCTGTGCCTCAAGTCCAAACCCGGTCATTTTGCAATGTGGACATAGCTGAAGCCACAGCCCTGAATTAGAAGGACTGTGTAGTGCAGTATGGATATGTTAAAATATTTGTAAGACCCAAGTCCAGCACCAGTAAACCCAGGTTTACAGTACAGTGTGGACACTCAAGCACGGGCTTGGAAACACTGAATCCACAAGTCCGGGTCCCACAGACCCAGGTTTACAATGCAATGTTGACATACCCATTGGCTTCAATGGGAGCACACATTAAGGACTGCAGTATCAAACCCTATATTCATAAATACTGACTGTAAAATTAAAGCCAAGATTCAAGCAACATGTTTAAAGGATATTATGCAAACAATTATTCATGAAGATTAGGTAGGATTTGCATATAGGAGTGTCACTGTCAACTACTCTGGAAAAAACTTTCACTTGATCCCAGTTACTAAACATACCTGCCATTTGTCATTAGATGTGGAGAAAGCATTTTTAGAGAATGAGATGGCTCTATCTATTACACTGCTCTACAGCCAAAATGCTTCTGAAATAAATGTAGTCAAACTTTACTAATTCTGGGTCACTGAGAACAAAAATGATGCTTAAAATTGTTGATTGGCTCTAGTTTTCAAGATATGCTATTGGGTCAGTATATACGACCCTTGACTTGGGAATGGCGGAGGATAAGTGAGTTATAAAGGGAAGGGATCTCAATTTAAACCAGAAATGACTAAAATACATCTTTGACTGGATCTATGAATAAATCTATGACTGGGTTTAGACAGTACTTGCTTTTTAGGCAAAACAATGAATGATGCAATCTGAAGCTGGTATTGCGTCATACATGATATGAATTACATCATGTTATTCCTTGAAGTCGTGGATGATGCAATCATAACGAAGCTTACATCACTCTGCTGAACAAATTGCCCTATATCAGCTCTAGAAATCATACAGTGTCGTGCTCTCTTATTTGTCAGTGTTTGATTTTGCAAAGGGACACATTTCTGTTTAGCCAAAGTGAGCAGAGATGCCTCGTACTTGTGTGAACAGTGCAGATAACTTCTGCTGTGTTTGTGGTGAAGTGACTTTTGCATCACAAAAGCGCAGTATAACCACTATGGTTAAGAAAGCCTATCACCTTTATTTGGCTGCAAAATTGGAGATCAGGACAAGAGGTGGGCCCCACACATATGCTGCAACACTTGTGCAACAAATCTTCGCCAGTGGTTGAACAGGAAAAGGAAATCTATGCCTTTTGCAGTGCCAATGATTTGGAGAGAGCCAACAGATCATACCAGCCATAGTTACTTCTGCATGGTGCCTCCAGTTGGGAAAGGTATATCAAAGAAGAAAAAGTGGACTGTGCATTATCCAAACATTCCATCAGCTATACACCCAGTACCCCACGGAGAAGGACTGCTGGTTCCTGATGCACCAGAATCATTCTCACTTGAGTCAGACGAGGAAGAGGAAGAGGATGAAACTTCTGGTCCTGAACCATCAATATCACAGGACCCACATTTTCTCCCATCCTCCTTCTCTGAACCACACCTCATAACACAAGGTGAACTGAATGACCTTGTCAGGGATTTGGAACTACCCAAGAGTAAGGCAGAGCTCTTGGGCTCCAGACTACAGCAGTGGAATCTCCTGGCAGGTGATGTTAGGGTTTCCATGTTCCGTGACCGTCAAAAGGATCTTGTTCTATTCTTCTTCATGGAAGGTGATCTTGTAGCCTGCAACAACATCGATGGTGTGATGGCAGCCCTCAACATCATTCACGATCCAGATGAGTGGAGACTGTTCACTGATTCATCGAAGACTAGTCTTAAAGCTGTTTTATTGCATAATGGCAATGTTTTGCCATCAATTCCAGTTGGTCATGCAGTCCATATAAAAGAAACCTATGACAACATGAAACAACTTTTGAGGTGCATAAACTATGACCAATATCAGTGGCAGCTTTGTGGCGATTTGAAGGTTATTGCTCTCTTGCTTGGTCTGCAGACTGGATACACAAAGTACTGCTGTTTTCTCTGCGAATGGGATAGTCATGCAAGAGATTCCCACTACATCAAGAAAGATTGGCCACTCCGACAGTCATTGGAGCCTGGGAGGAAAAGTGTTCAGCATCCACCACTTGTTGAATCAAGAAAGATTTTGTTACCACCCTTACACATCAAGCTGGGTCTGATGAAGAACTCTGTCAAGGCCATTGACAAAACACAAGCAGTTTTCAAGTACCTCCGTGCAGGGCCGGCTCTGGCTTTTTTGCCGCCCGAAGGGAGGGGAGGGCACCGAGCTGCGGGCCGCTTTCCCTGACCAGCCGGAGCGCCGGGGGGCGGGTGGTGAGCCCGCCGCGGCTCTGCTGGCGGCCAGAGCCCCGGGAGGAGGGCGGAGAGCCCGGCCGGTGCTCCACTCTCCTTGGTGGCCAGAGCGCCGGGGGGGAGGGCGGCAAGTCCGGCCGGGGCTCTGCTCTCCCCCGGTGGCCAGAGCGCCGGGGGAGGGCGGCGAGCCCACTGCGACTCCGCTCTCCCTGGCGGCTGGAGCCGGAGCACCACACCGCCCCCCTCCAGGTGCCGCCCACAAGCTTGGTGGGCTGGTGCCTGGAGCCGGCCCTGCCTCCGTGGAAAATTTCCAAGGTTAAGTGAAGCTAAGATAAAGGAAGGTGTCTTTGTTGGTCCTCAGATTCCTTAACTTCTTCGAGATGATGCATTTGACCATGCACTGCGTGGCAAGGAAAAGACGGCATGGAAAGCCTTCCAGTTAGTGGCAATAAATTTTCTCAGATACAAGAAGGAAGACAACTACAGGTTGTTGGTGGAAAACCTCCTCAAGGCATACAAAAGCCTTGGTTGCAACATGTCACTAAAGATACATTTTTTGCACTCTCATCTAGATTTTTTTCCCACCGAACTGCGGAGCAGTGAGCGACGAGCATGGCGAGCTATTTCACCAGGACATTGCAACAATGGAGAAATGCTATCAAATGGAGCAAATGGAGCCCATCGATACTTGCAGACTATTGCTGGACAGTGACAAGAGATGCTCCATTTAATGAATACAAGAGACAAGCCAAGAAGCACCGAGTAGACACTGAATAGGACTGAACTATGTACAGAATAGTTTTTTGCCTTTTGTTTCATAATAAATTTTATTTTTATAACCCTTTTGCTGATTTTTAAAGTGTTACATAAACAGGACAGGTGAAATATTATCATGTAAAGTAACCATAAACACATGAAAAGACCTAGGTTTACAATTTATGATTAAAACTCTACTATCTACACAATATACATAGACATAAAATGTAAAAACTTAAATATCTTAGTAACAGTAGCCAATCAGTTGTTTTAATTGTCATATTTGATTTCAGCACATCAAAATACATAATAAATAGCACACTTTATCTCTGAAGCAGACGACTTCTCAAAAATTGTAGACCAGTGTTATCAGTAGTCAGGAAATTTGGTCAACCTTTCTCATTAGGACTGAGGTAATATATACTTCTCTCTTTGCATAAAAATTAACTCTCAAGCACACACTCTCTGAAAGTCAGGCTGGCCTTTTAAAGAGTCTCAAGATGGAAAACTGTGGCACCCAAAATCGTGTCAGTTTTGAAAATGTAGACAATATATTTGCAGACTTTGACCTATGAGTTTTATATGGAAAGTTCCCCTTTAAATTCATTCAATTGTCCTTTATGGCATGTACTTTTCGGAGATGCTGGGTTAAATGTTGCAAAGCATGACTGTTTCACTGTAACCACAAACTTCAGAAAAGGAGATCTGAAAGATCTGCTGGGGTACAAAGTTTCATGTGAACCTCGACTAACCTATGGAGCTCAAAATGGACAAAAATGTTTGCAAAATCTTCTGCAAAGTGAAACCATTGAGTTTCACCCCATCCCACTTTTCCTGAGTGATTAAGTTGTATTTCAGAACAGCCAAAAGAGCAGTTTCAGATGACCTTCAGAAATAGCCAAGCCTATAAGGAGATAAAATCTCAGATAAATATACTGTCTCCAAATTATTCATTTTGAAGCAAAACAATTATCAACTCAGCCAGCGTAACTCCCTGCAAAGTGAAGTGACACGCTGAGTCATCTTGGAGCACATTAAGATCTGATGGCAGCACTTCCCGCAAGTCAGCACCCATGCAATATTTTCTTCAGTGATCCATAGAAGCAAAGCATTACAATAATGCGTCCTAGAGATTCTGAAAGCACACGAGTGTCAGCAAAAGACAAAGTCTGGCTAGATTCCATTAATGGTAAAAGGACAATGCTTACCCTAGTGTTAATATGACCCCCAAACAGGAGTATAGAGTCCAAATTAACCCCCCAGATTTGAATATCAGCAGAGAGCACAATTCTATCAGCATCATCAGAAAACCCATATTATATAAATATCTATTAATTAATATGAGTACCAACGAGAGGCATGTCAATTCACTGAGCTATAAAAGAACACAAAACATAAAAAGCTTGCATCATACCAGACAGATAGCCAGACAGGACAGGAAACCTGCAGCTGAGTTGGAAGTTAAATCTTATCAAACCTTTAAGAGGTTAAATTAGTCTTTGCCAACAGAAAATACCCAACAGGGCTCAGGAACAGCTCATAGTACCCCGAGTCATTCTGACACCTCTGGGAAGCTATTAACTTGTTCCCTGCAATCTCAGCTTGGTTTTTTTTTTTTTTTTTTTTTTTTTTTAGTAAGTCTCTAGTTACTATGATTGTGAAGACAAGTTCAAAATTGTGACTGATACAGAGATGTCTATCTAAAGGCAGGTCTACACTTAAAATGCTGCAGCGGCACAATCTGCAGCGGTGCAGCTGCACCCCTATAGCACTTCAATGAAGACAGTACTATGCTGACCGGAGAGCGTCTCCCATTGGCATAGTTAATCCAGCTCTGCAAGAGGCGGTAGCTATGTCGAAAGGAGAAGCCCTTCCATCAACATAGCGCTGTCTACACTGGGGGTTAGGTCGGTATAACTGTGTCATTCAGCGGTGTGAAAAATCCACACCCGAGCAACACAATTATACCTATGTATGTTTATAGTGTAGACCTGGCCTGAGTCTACAGAGAGTGGAGAACAATAGCTTTGAGAGATGTGAACTGCCCCAGTCATTGCACAGTGTTAATTCAGATCCCCTGTGATGATAATTTAAATGCCAACATTATTAATGATTTCATTCCACGTGTATGAAAGGAGAGGCAGAATCACAGATCTTCACAGTTTACTCATTTTGGTACCACAAATGGGTAGTGCTTGGAAGATACCATCGATTTCTCCCCATTCCCCTAATCAGAAAAAGAGCCCAGTCCCAGGAGCATAGCAGAGCTTAGTATGCACATATTCAAGCCCTATTCGGGGGTAGCTAAGCTCAAGGAGCCCAGTGGCACTTACTATCGTATTTTCAATTATTACTATTATTATTTGTATCACGACTAGAAGCCCCAGTCATGGATCAGGACCCCACTGTGCTAGGTGCTACACAAACCCAGAACAAAAAGACAGTCCCTTCCCCGAAGAGTTACAATCGAAGTAGAAGATGAGGTTTGAGAGCCTGGGAGGGAGGGCGAGTAGCGGCATGCGAATCAGCTGTTTCGTGCACCGTGGCAGCAGCAGTGGAGGTGAGCTAGGGCAGCCTGGGCACATTTTTAGGGGCGGCATTCTGGCGCCGGCCATGCCGCCCCTAAAAATGTGCCGCCCCAAGCACCAGCTTGTTTTGCTGGTGCCTAGAGCCGGCCCAGCTTATGACACCCTTTTAGATACCTGAAAACTGCTATCATGTCCCCTCTCAGTCTTCTCTTTTCCAAACTAAACAAACCCAATTCTTTCAGCCTTCCTTCATAGGTCATGTTCTCAAGATCTTTAATCATTCTTGTTGCTCTTCTCTGGACCCTTTCCAATTTCTCCACATCTTTCTTGAAATGCGGTGCCCAGATCTGGACACAATACTCCAGCTGAGGCCTAACCAGTGCAGAGTAGAGCGGAAGAATGACTTCTCGTATCTTGCTCACAACACACCTGTTAATACATCCCAGAATCATGTTTGCTTTTTTTGCAACAGCATCACACTGTTGACTCATATTTAGCTTGTGGTCCACTATAACCCCTAGATCCCTTTCTGCCATACTCCTTCCTAGACAGTCTCTTCCCATTCTTTATGTGTGAAACTGATTTTTCCTTCCTAAGTGGAGCACTTTGCATTTGTCTTTGTTAAACTTCATCCTGTTTACCTCAAACCATTTCTCCAATTTGTCCAGATCATTTTGAATTATGACCCTGTCCTCCAAAGCAGTTGCAATCCCTCCCAGTTTGGTATCATCCGCAAACTTAATAAGCGTACTTTCTATGCCAATATCTAAGTCGTTAATGAAGATATTGAACAGAGCCGGTCCCAAAACAGACCCCTGCAGAACCCCACTTGTTATACCTTTCCAGCAGGATTGGGAACCATTAATAACAACTCTCTGAGTACGGTTATCCAGCCAGTTATTCACCCACCTTATAGTAGCCCCATCTAAATTGTATTTGCCTAGTTTATCGATAAGAATATCCTGCGAGACCGTATCAAATGCCTTACTAAAGTCTAGGTATACCACATCCACAGCTTCTCCCTTATCCACAAGACTTGTTATCCTATCAAAGAAAGCTATCAGATTGGTTTGACACGATTTGTTCTTTACAAATCCATGCTGGCTATTCCTTATCACCTTACCACCTTCCAAGTGTTTGCAGATGATTTCCTTAATTACTTGCTCCATTATCTTCCCTGGCACAAAAGTTAAACTAACTGGTCTGTAGTTTCCTGGGTTGTTTTTATTTCTCTTTTTATAGATGGGCACTATATTTGCCCTTTTCCAGTCTTCTGGAATCTCTCCCGTCTCCCATGGTTTTCCAAAGATAATAGCTAGGGGCTCAGATACCTCCTCTATTAGCTCCTTGAGTATTCTAGGATGCATTTCATCAGGCCCTGGTGACTTGCAGGCATCTAACTTTTCTAAGTGATTTTTAACTTGTTCTTTTTTTATTTTATCTTCTAAACCTACCCCCTTCCCATTAGCATTCACTAGGTTAGGCATTCCTTCAGACTCCTCGGTAAATTCCGAAACAAAGAACTCATTAAGCATCTCTGCCATTTCCAAGTTTCCTGTTACTGTGTCTCCCTCTTCACTGTGCAGTGGGCCTACCCTGTCTTTGGTCTTCCTCTTGCTTCTAATGTATTGATAAAAAGTCTTCTTGTTTCCCTTTATTCCTGTAGCTAGTTTGAGCTCATTTTGTGCCTTTGCCTTTCTAATCTTGCCCTTGCATTCCTGTGTTGTTTGCCTATATTCATCCTTTGTAATCTGTCCTAGTTTCCATTTTTTATATGACTCCTTTTTATTTTTTAGATCATGCAAGATCTCGTGGTTAAGCCAAGGTGGTCTTTTGCCACATTTTCTATCTTTCCTAACCAGTGGAATAGCTTGCTTTTGGGCCCTTAATAGTGTCCCTTTGAAAAACTGCCAACTCTCCTCAGTTGTTTTTCCCCTCAGTCTTGATTCCCATGGGACCTTACCTATCAGCTCTCTGAGCTTCCCAAAATCCACCTTCCTGAAATCCATTGTCTCTATTTTGCTGTACTCCCTTCTACCCTTCCTTAGAATTGCAAACTCTATGATTTCATGATCACTTTCACCCAAGCTGCCTTCTACTTTCAAATTCTCAATGAGTTCCTCCCTATTTGTTAAAATCAAGTCTAGAACAGCTTCCCCCCAGTAGTGTTTTCAACCTTCTGAAATAAAAAGTTGTCTGCAATGCAGTCCAAGAATTTGTTGGATAGTCTGTGCCCCGCTGTGTTATTTTCCCAACATATATTTGGATAGTTGAAGTCCCCCATCACCACCAAATCTTGGGCTTTGGATGATTTTTTTAGTTGTTTAAAAAAAGCCTCATCCACTTCTTCCACCTGGTTAGGTGGCCTATAGTAGACTCCTAGCATGATTTGAGATGTCCGACTTTAAAAACACTACAGGAATCACTAGAAAGAAGATAATATTCCACAACCTTGGAGCAAGGTTTGAAAAAGCCCTGTATTTAGAAATTGTACAAAGCACCGATGCCATAACAAGGAAAGAACTGGACCCAGAATGTAAGGCTTAAATGTGAACAAAATCCTGAAATCATCATTATGAACATGAATCAAATTACACCTGAAAGAGTAAGAGAATAAAGGCCTAATTCTCCTCTCCAGTGAAAAACAGGATTAGCTCCATTGAAGTAAGTGGAGCTGCAAGGTTGCGATATTGGCTTTCAAATACATGTCAGTAATAAAAATGCTGATTGAAGTCTTCAAAGAGGCATTTTTTGATGGAAAACTGTTAAGTCGAACATTTTTAACCAACTTCTTTAGGGCTTGTCTACACAAACATTTAGTTTGCAGCAAGCTGGGGTGTGAATCTACCCTATGCTAGCCTGCCGAGGACTAACTGTCCACGTGGACCCTGCTGACGTGCATCTAGTCCTGTTTCAAAGAGGACTAGATCAAACCACATTAACAAACTGTTAATGTGTGTCAGAAGGGTCGAAGTGGATAGCTAGTCCTTGGCAAGCTAGTCCTGAGTAGATTCACAACCCAGCCTGCTGTGAGCTAAATGTTCCTGTAGACAAGCCCTTAGTTTCCTTTGAAAATGTCTCCCATCTATTTTTATTCCAATTTAAGAAGCAGCCAGTGAAACTCTCTGATTAATAGTGAATTGTGCGAGTCACGAGGTGTAGAAAAAAAAAATCAAATGTTTCCACACATTCTACCTGGATTTACAACAGCAGAAGGGAAATGGGGATAACGATACTTCCTCACTTCACAAAGGGGCTATGAGGATACAATTTTGTTTGTGAGGTGCTCAGACACTAAAGAGTTTGAGGCCAAAAGAAGTAGGCAGATAGGCCAAGTATGGAAAATAGTGGTGGAATCTTCCTGCAGTGGGGTTTACAAACCCCATACTGAGCACAGGCAGAAGACAGAGAGTCTTTCCCACTTACAGGCAACCAGGCTGATCACACCCCGGCATAGCTGCCAGAACTGCCAAACATGGAGACATGCACCCACAGCTAAAGGAAACAAGCTAAACTATAAAGGATGGGGAACAGAGAGGCCTGGGATAGCAGAGGGGGCAACAACTCCATGCCAGGCTGCATCTGGGAAATCAAAAGGAGACTGGTAAGCTCTGGAATTTAAGGGCTGATAGACTCTTTACTTAAATTGAGTCTATGGACTGATCTAATTGCAGATAAATTGAAACGGACCAGTTAGGGAAAAGCTGGGACTCCCTAGGGTGACTGTGTAATGCCGACAGACCACAGTCGACAGCAGGCCGGATTGAACTGGGGACCTCTGGAGCTTCGTGCATGAGCCTCTACCGCATGAGCTAAAAGCCACTGGCTGTTAACTAAGACTGTAGAGCAGACTCATTTTATCTCTCTCTCTAAGTGGTCTCGGTGCCATTAGATGGGACAGAACACCACACCCAGAAGGTGAGGTTCTTACCCACGAAAGCTTATGCTCCCAATACTTCTGTTAGTCTTAAAGGTGCCACAGGACCCTCTGTTGCTTTTTACACCCAGAAGGTGTATGGATTACAACTGCACCAAAAGCAGTTGACACTTCCTCACACCAGATCACCACTATAGGTCAACCATGCCATACAATGGTATCAGAAGATACTTTGCTCTTCATTCACATTCATTCCTTGGGGTTTTTTGTTTGTTTCTCTCTGTTCTAAAGGTCATTGCTGTGATGTGGATATTTGTCCAAAAGGTGCAGGATGGGAACAACCAGCTAATTTCAGGTAGGCCATCCAACACCCTTATTGTCTTGCACTAGATACAAACCATTGATCTAAATGTAAAAGGTGTGTCCCATTGTCCATTTGTTGTTTCTCATCATATACTTACATTGTAAACTCTGTGGGAGCAGAGAACGTCTTTTTGTTAGGTGTGTTCAGTGCTTAGAACAACGAGGCCCTGATCCTTTGAGGCATCTGGGGCAGAGCCTCAGTGGTGTAAATTGTAATAGCCCTATTGAATTCTATGGACCCATGACAATTTATACCAATTGAGGCTCTACCCTGCTAGGTGCTACCACAAAACAAATATTAAAATATTAAATAATAAATAATACATTAAATAATTAAAAAATCTCCTAAGAGTACTTGTCCACTTTGGTACTATATTTATGTTCCCCAAATTACTAGTTAACTAGTGATTGATGATAACTCCATCTACAACAGGGATCGGCAAACTTTGGCATGCGGCTCATCAGGGAAATCCGCTGGTGGGTTGGGACAGTTTGTTTACCTGCAGCGTCAGCAGGTTCGGCCGATCACAGCTCCCACTGGCTGTGGTTCACAGTTCCAGGCCAATGGAGGCTGTGGAAAGTGGCAGCCAGCACATCCCTCGGCCCACAGCACTTCCCGCAGTCCCCATTGGCCTGGAACAGCAAACCACACCAGTGGGAGCTGCGATCGGCTGAACCTGCGGACGCTGCAGGTAAACAAACCATCCCAGCCCACCAGCAGATTTCCCTGACGGGTCGCGTGCCAAAGGTTACCGATCCCTGATCTACAACATGCTCACCACTCTTTTTTAAGAAAGAAAATATCCATTTGTATCTACCATTTCAAAGAAGCAGCAATGTACTTCCTCAGTAAGGTAATAGTTCCATCTGATCAGCTTGTTTTATATCCTGCAACATTCCATATAATCTATCTTAAACCTCAGAATACGTTTCAAAATTACATTTTTCAGAATTTTCATTAGTCAAGTACATAAGTCACAGCAGTTAACCAATCATTTTAATAGTCAAAGAAAAGCTACCCCATCTATCAGCTTTAACTATCAGATTCATTTCAAAAAGATTCTCATGAGCAAAATAGTTTTTTTTTTTTTGCCACAAGCAGTTTGTGAGTTTAAGTATCCTACATAATGAAGGTCTCACTCATAAGCTTGTTAAGACGTGATGTGATTTTCTTCGTAATGTGTTTCTAGACCCTTGTCTGAGCAAATTACACCATTTTTTTTTCTTCACGGTGTTCTCTTTTTGAACCAAGTCTCATACACTACCTGAGTTTCATACACAATGAGGAATTTCAGCTAGTTGGTTACAGAGACCATGGACAGACTCACATACTATAAAAAACACAGAGACAGCCCATGCCCTAAAGAGCTTAAAAACTGAATAGACAAGACAGACCAAGGATATGAGGAAACTCAGAGACAGAGAGAGGAGGAATGACTGGCTCAGGGTCAGTAGTAGGGCCAACAATAGAACCTAAGTCTGAGTCCATGACTAATGTTCCTCACCCCAAGCACAACTACACATGAGCCAGCCCACATTTTTCCCTATGAATCCAATTCTGCTCTCATTAAAGTCAACAGGATTTTTTCCCTTAACATAAATGGAAGTAGGACTGAACCCTATTATGTGATGTCATTCCATGTCACAGCAAAAAGCTTAGGTGTGCACATCCCTGGCACTTGAACTTCCTTCATATCTACGGAATGCTACCAAAGATGTACTTTAGTTATGAAGTAGAACTGTGACAGTATTGATTACCAGTGCTTTTTATTCTCTGCATTGAGCTTACTCAGATCCTGAACTCCTTTTTTGACTGCTTAATGAAAAACGTGTTCATAATCTCACAGGCCAAGAGAAAAGTTCAAGGCATCACAGTCTCCATGACAGCAAAGAGAGATAATAATGAGTCAGCAATTTTTCTTTCCTTGGTTATTTATTATTATATTATTATTTTAGTGTTCTTTTGGCAAGGTAGTCTAATAGAAATCACTCTCAGAATTATGGGAAATATTTGGCCAGCAATATTATTGCCCACCTGTTGCAATTAATTTTTCTTCTGAATTTCAAAAATAAAAATGAGAAAAACCACACTTCTGTCATTGCCTCCTCTCCCCCAGTCATTTAAAAAAAAAACAAAAAACCTCAGTCATTTGGTAACTAGCTAGGCAGATTGCTGGGGATGCATGGCTTAAGAAAAGAGAAAGCAAACTCTGTAGTTTAAAAAAAAAAAACCCACCACACTTGGAGATACCATGTACAGAATTATAAGGATCCAAAAGACCTGGAAGGTGATCTAGTCTATCCCCTGCCATTGTAAGATTATCTCATTTACTACATTCTTCAGTGCTTTGTCCAGACCAGTTTTCCATAATCCAAGTGAAGGGGGTTCCACCCTTGGCAGACTGTACCTCCGTCCAATCCCTTTTCTTGTAAGGATTTTTTCCCTAATAGGATACTCAAGGCTGCAGCCAGGTTTTTAGGGTCTGGGACAAGATTTCAAAATAGAGGCATCCTGCAGCCTCTTGCAATGTGCCCATTCTCCAATCATTGCACTCACAGCATTCCTGCAGCCTTCCCCCATCTACATCCCTTCCTCTCTATCCCACTTCAACTATTCCCATTGCTGTTTTAGGCTCCCCTTCGCTCAGTCACCCATATGGGCACCCACATCCAGCAGGCTCCTATCACCAGGCCCATACATACACCCGCCTCCCTGCTCCAGTTCATAACCCCATGCTTTGAAGCTCTGGAGTCCTAAGGAGGATCTGCGGGTAGACGTATGGTAATGAGTGGTCTAGAGCCCTAAAGCATGACTACCAGTATGGAGTATGGATCAGACTCCCTGCAGCAGAGATGCATTCAAGTGCAGTTCCTGCCAGCAACCAGGAGGGTGCAGTGGGCTACTGTTAAATAGCTCAGCACAGTAGCACTAGAGGTGAGTGAAGCAGCCAAAGGACAGCACCACAGAGCTGGCAAAAGAGGCATTGCCAGACCTGTGTCCCCAACTAGAGCCCAATCCCCATTCAGCTGCCATGGCTGTCCCCCCACCATTGGCAGCCCAGAGGACAATACAGCCCCAAAGTTAAACCTTTGGAAAATCAAGGGTTTTAAATGATGCTGGGGCAAGAAGAGCTGTAGTAGCTCCTGCAACTCCTACACTCTGCAGCAGGGAAGAGTCAGTGATCTGCACGGAGGCAGATCCACTGGCCACACTCCCATGTCTCCCTGGGATACCCTTTCCCCATCCCCAACCCCCGCCCCCCTCCCCATAAACTATGGCTCAGGGTGCACTGCCAAGGCATATAGTAGCTCTGTGGTATGTGCAGGGTGCACACTCCCTACCTGGGATCCCAGAATAGCTTTCCCTGCCTTACAGTTGCTCTCATAATGACCCTAAAGGGACTCTCACACCACCACATAACACATTCTAGTCCCACTCCCTCCATCCCTGACACAGGCATGGGGCAGAAGAGGTGATAAAAGGCCAGCTATGCTGGCTCTACACCCACCAGGATTTGTCCCAGAAAGGGTAAATTCCTAGCTGCCTATTTGTGGCAGTGTTGCAAATGGACTGTAAAGCTGCCCTATCAGAGACCAGAATTCGACCCTGGCTTTTTAAGCCGCCCTTTTTTATTTTTATTTTTTTGGTACCAACATTCTAAATCCCGATAAGCCTTTATACATGTCTTATGTTTTCCAAAACCACTTAAGCCACATTCATTATTATTATTAACATAATTTCTTTAAGCATTAACTAATGTTCAAAGCTTTCGGCAAGCAACAAAATGGAAAAAAACAAGCTAGCACAGATGGAAACTTTCAGCATCCTGCTCAAAGCTCTCCCGGCAAACAGCCCTGCATTCACAACCCAGCTCTCATAGTACATTTTATAATAGAACCACTTTGCATGCATTGCACACGCCTGTAGTGCAGCAATCCCTGTATGAATGCCAGCACAGTACATTAGCAGAGGTTATCTTTGGTGCCAGAATTTTTAAAATTATACAATAATGTTTTGACAGCCATCCAATCAGTATATGTAGTAATATCAGAGGCAGTAGCTTTTCCTTAAGGAGACGACGTTAATCCAGAAAGAAACCTGAACAAACTTGAAACTATAACCAGAACAGAACTAAATTCAAGCCTGAATTTTTTGGTATTGATTATTCACTATCCTGCGCTCAGCCAGAATCACCTATAAACTACCTCCATCTTACCCTCATCCCCAACAAGTAGCTATCAAATTGGACTCATTTATAATGAATTCTACACACTCTAAACCAGTGGTGGGCAACCTGTGGCCCCCACTACTACTCTAAACCAACCCAAATCAATTCAGAACCATGTCCAAGCAGCCAAAAACAAAGCAGAGAATAATGCTGCTTACAATAGAAAATAATGCTGCTTACAATAGAAAAAAATTGTAATTGATTTTGAAAAGAGAACATGAGTTGAAGCTAAATTCTATGAGAGTATCAAGCTAATGCAATAGTCAATAAAAAAAGGAGTAAATGAAAATCATTACTGCTATTGGGAACAGTTCAGGCTTTATTCCAGTAGCAGGGGAAATATCCCAGGTTGATGCAGGTAGTTCTTGCATAGTGGGGATAGATACATCTTCTTTATAGTTGGTGAGTGCGGTCTGCAGTAATGGAAGGTGAACCTGGGTTATTCTGCAAGGTTAGTGAGGGGGAGCCTCATTCTTATCTAGTAAGGAATGGCTTCAGGTGGTGCAGGCTGGCTCTGACGTGTTTATAGAAAGTTTCTGGGGTGTTTTCAGAATTTTCAAGGTGTTCTTGGCTTGTTCAGGAGGTTGAATGAGGTCTTCATTAGATTCTAGCATGCTGGGTTGGCTCCAGATGGATCATGGCATACTGAAGTTGCTTCTATCTAAAAAAGTTTGTAGTAAGAGCACAATTTCAAAATAGTCTGAGGAGGTGAATAGTCTATCTCGCTTTTGGAAGAGTCTCTTGGAGCTCTAGGATGTGCTCCTCAGTACAGTCCTGATCTATATGTACAATCAATAATTACAGCTATTATAGGAGAAGCTATAATAGCAATTCTTCACTCTCCCAAAACATCTCATCTCAATCATGGAAAGATTGCCCAATCTCATTTAACTATTTCCAAAGATATTGCATGCCTGCTCAAAAAAGGTACACTTCATTAATTAATTGTTGTCAGTGAAATATTTCATTTTGTCTAGATTTTGGGGTCACCAGATCTTTTTTGTCCCTGAGATTTGTAGTTACATGTAATGTCTATAGTTAGCCCTTGGACACACAGACAGCTAACACAGACACATCCCAGTAGATTCTACAAAAAGAATTACTGCAGCTTATTCAGGGATCAAGGTGCATGTGCCACACTCGCATTGAACCAGTAGCACTTCCTGGCATGTGCCACTACTGGGTCTCTTAAGGGATTGTCCCCTACCCTACATATCAAGAGCAGGCATTAACCACTAACATTTTTGTAAGCATTTGCTGTACTGCTTTTGATGCCCACAGTTGACTTAGTGTTCATATTATTACATGACAAAGTATACCAAGTTTGTAACTTTTGTGGTCTGGAAAGCATTTTAGACACAGTGTCTATCCATGCAATCCTGACCAACATATGATGATCTAACAGCGGCTATGTGTTTCAGCACTGGCTGGTTTAACAGAGCGTGATCTATTTCTCAGGTGGATGAACTCACTCAACTATTGTCTCCCATCAAAGAAACTATGAAGACCCTGCCCACACTGCATTTGGGAACAAGTCTAGATTCAATCCTCTAAGAGTGCAATCCTTCGGACAACATATTAAGCTTTACAATAGATACGCTGCATCAGACCAATGGTCCATCTAGCCCAAGGTCCTGTCTTCTGACAGAGACTAGTGCCAGATGCTTCAAAGGGAATGAATGGATCAGGGCAGATATTGAGTGATCCATCCCGCATCGTCCAGTCCCAGCTTGTGGCAGTCAATGGTTTTGGGACACCCAGAGCATGGGGCTGCATCCCTGACTATCTTGGATAATTGCCTTTTATGGACCTATCCTCCATGAACTTATCTAGTTGTTTTTTGAACCCAGTTATAGTTTTGTCCTGACAATGAGTTCCACAGGTTGATTGTGTGTGGTGTGAAGAAGTACTTTCTTATCTTTGTTTTAAATTTGCTATTAATTTAATTGGTGACCCCTGGTTCTCGTGTTATGTGAAGGGGTAAATAACACTTCCCTATTCACTTTCTTTACACCATTCATAATTGTATAGATCTTTATCATATTCCCCCTTAGTTGTCTCTTTTCTAAGCTGAACAGACCCACTCTATTTAATTTCTTCCTGTATGGAAGTTGTTCTATATCCCTAATCCTTTTTATTGCCTTTTCTGTACCTTTTCCAATTGTTATGTAACTTTTTTGAGATGCGGGACCAGAATTGAGCATTTAAGTTGTGGATGTACCATGGATTTATATAGTAGCATGATATTTTCTCTTATCATTTATCCCATTTCTAATGGTTCCCAATATTCTATTAGTTTTTTTTATTACCGCTGCACACCAAGAAGATGTTTTCAGAAAACTACACCATGTCTCCAAGAACCTTCTCAAATGATAATAGCTAATTCATAACCCATCATTTTGTAGGTATAGTTGGAATTATACACTGAATTTCATCTGCCATTTTGTCACCCAGTCCTTCAGTTTCATGAGATCCCTTTGTAACTTTTCAGTCAGCTTTAGACTTAAGTACCTTGAGGAGTTTTGTATCTGCAAACTTGGACACCTTACTGTTTACCCTCATTTCCACATCATTTACGAATATGTTGAACAGCACAGGTCCCAGTACATAGCCTAGGGGGACCCTGCTATTTGCCTGTTTCCATTGTAAAAAAATGACAATTTATTCCTACTCTTTGTTTCCTGTCTTTTTTTACTGATCCATGAGAGGACCTTCCCTCTTATCTCAGAACTGCTTATTTTGCTTAAGAGTCTTTCTGTGGGAGCTTGTCCAAGGCTAGTCCAAATACACTATATCGACTAGATCAGCCTTGTGCCACTCCCCACCATGATGACCTACTCTGTCATTCCTGTATATTTTGTACTCTGGTATTACCATATCCTAGTGACTATCATCATTCCACCAAGCTTCTGTGAGGCCTGTTATATCAATATCCTCATTTAATACCAGGCACTCAAGTTCATCCATCATAGTATTTAGACTTCTAGGATGTGTATAGAAGCACTTATAAAATTTGTCAATATTTAGTAGCCTGCCTTCATGTGATATAATTGAACAGGACTCTTTTTCATTTGACTGTTTCTCTTCAGTTCCTGTCTGTACTTTATAAATTTCTATCCTCTCCTCTTTAATAGGATATAAAGTATTCCCTTTAATAAATCCTCCACTAAGGGATGCCTCTGTCTGAACCATGTGCTCCTGCCCACTGGTCAGCTTTCCCCCTCCCTTAGTTTAAAAATTCCTCTATGACCTTTTTAATTTTACAGGCCAGCAATCTGGTTCCATTTTGATTTTGGTGGAACCCATCCTTCCTGTATAGGCTCCTCCTTTCCCAAAAGGTTCCCCAGTTCCTAATAAACCTAAATCCCTCCTCCCAACACAGCTGTCTCATCCATGCATTGAAACCCTGAAGTTCTGTCTAACTGGCCCTGTACATGGAACTGAAAGCATTTGAGAGAATGCAACCATGGAGGTCCTGAACTTTAATAACTTACCTAGCAGCATAAAATTGGCCTCCAGGACATCATTCCTACCTTCCCCTATGTCACTGTTACCTACATGCACCATGAGCACTGGCTCCTCCCAAGACATCATATCTATCTATCTAACTGTCTCAAGAGACTGCAAACTTAGCACCCAGAAGGCAATTCACCATGTGGTTCTCCTGGTCGTCAGAAACTCAACTATCTATATTTCTAATAACTGAATCCCCCTTTACTATTACCTGTCTCTTCCTGATAACTGTGGACCCTTCCCCTGCAGGGATATTCTCAGTGTCAGAGGATACCATGACATCATCTGAAAGGAAGGTCCCAACTATGGGATTGTTAGCCTCTGCTCCAACTCCATGTTCTCCTTCCCAGAGACTTTCATCCTCCTCAACAGCACACAGACTGTCAGACTATGGGAAGGATCACTCTACTATGTCTCAGAAAGTCTTGTCTATGTACCTATTTCCCTTAGGTGCTCCAGTTCAACCACTGTGGTCTCAAGGGCCTGTACTGGGTCTCTGAAGGCCACAAGTTGCTTATACTGAATGCACTTATATGGCACCTGTCCACGAGACAGGTAATCATACATGCTGCATTCAGTGCAATAAACTTTATAGCCCCCCCACTCTGCTGCTGGACTCCTGGGTACATTATTTTTACTCTTGGGGGAGGGGAGGCATTTGTTTGCTTGCTTATTTTTTGGAGACAATTATAGTCCTACGTTTAGAATATGTTTGTTAAGTGTATCTGGCTCTCATGCTCCCTCTCTAAACTCCATCACAAAACTCCCGTTTGCTAGCTTCACAGAACACCTATGGCCTGGCTTTTAAAACCACTGTTCCCTAGAAGTTAGCCCCATCCCTTTGTCAAGGGATCCTAAAGGGATTAATGATTGAAGGGAGAAGGCTAGAGCTCGTTAGTAAGGCCATTTGGCTAGCAGGCTGCTAGGCTCAGCACACAACCCCCATACCAGACCACACAATAATATTCAGACAAGCAAGCATGTGGCAAACAAACTAATGGACAAACTAACAGACAAATGCTCCCCAAGGATCACATAGTCTCTCCAGTTTTACCTTTATATTAAACTGGAAAAAAAAAACATATTAGAGAGTTGTCTACAATAGAAGCCTGGGTTCAAATGATTCTGTTTCAACTGACAATGAAGTTGCTAACGTTTAAAAAGATTCCCTGGGGATTTATTCCCAGGACTGCAGCCTGAATTTCATAGCTCCTGGCGAAGTCTGCAAAATATCCCACAGGACTGTGAAACTATTAAAGTGATGACACTCCATATATGACATCACTCCACACTTTTTATGTTCCTGTTTTTCTTCCTGATTCAATTGTCCAAGGAACTTTTCCTGTGAAATAATGTTTTCATATTATTTATTTTTATTTGTAAACCAACATATAAAAATCACCCAGGCAAATGCCACGGGTTCCCTAATGGCAAATGAAATACACAATATTACAAACTTCATTGTAATAAAATCCTACCACATGCCATCAATATTTCACCAATCTTAACTAGAGCTGGGGGAAAAAAAGAAAAAAAAAGTTTGGTTGACAAAAAATGTTTTCTTGACCAAATCAACCTTTTCCAGCATGAAGAAAAAAAAAAACTGAAAAAGTAGAGGTGGGGAAACTATTAAAAAAACCCTGAAAGACTGAAGCGAATATTTTTTTACTAAAAATTGACAAAATTAATGAACAACTTTAACAAAATGAAAAATGTTTGTTTCTTTCTAATTTTTCTTTGTAATGTCATCCTATTTATTTGTATCAGCCTTACCTTGGGAAACAAGCAGGAAGAACTGGAAGTCCTGGCACAGTCAAGGAACTATGATGTGATTGGAATAACAGAGACTTGGTGGGATAACTCACATGACTGGAGTACTGTCATGGATGGATATAAACTGTTCAGGAAGGACAGGCAGGGCAGAAAAGGTGGGGGAGCTGCATTGTATGTAAGACAGCAGTATGACTGCTCAGAGCTCCAGTATGAAACTGCAGAAAAACCTGAGTCTCTGGATTAAGTTTAGAGGTGTGAGCAACAAAGGTGATGTTGTGGTGGGAGTCTGCTATAGACCACCAGACCAGGGGGATGAGGTGGATGAGGCTTTCTTCCAGCAACTAACGGAAGTTACTAGATCACAGGCCCTGGTTCTCATGGGAGACTTCAATCACCCTGATATCTGCTGGGAGAGCAATACAGCTGTTCACAGACAATTTTTTTGGAAAAAGTGTAGGGGACAATTTCCTGGTGCAAGTGCTGGAGGAACCAACCAGGGTCAGAGCTCTTCTTGACATGCTGCTCACAAACCGGGAAGAATTAGTAGGGGAAGCAAAAGTGGATGGGAACCTGGGAGGCAGTGACCATGAGACGGTTGAGTTCAGGATCCTGACACAAGGAAGAAAGGAGAGCAGCAGAATATGGACCTTGGATTTCAGAAAAGCAGACTTTGACTCCCTCAGGGAGCTGATGGGCAGGATCCCCTGGGAGAATAACATGAGGGGGAAAGGAGTCCAGGAGAGCTGGCTGTATTTTAAAGAATCCTTATTGAGGTTGCAGGAAAAAACCATCCTGATGTGTAGAAAGAATAGTAAATATGGCAGGCGACCAGCTTGGCTTAACAGTGAATTTCTTGCTGATTTTAAATGCAAAAAAGAAGCTTACAAGAAGTGGAAGATCAGACAAATGACCAGGGAGGAGTATAAAAATATTGCTCAGGCATGCAGGAGTGAAATCAGGAAGGCCAAATCACACTTGGAATTGCAGCTAGCAAGAGATGTTAAGAGTAACAAGAAGGGTTTCTTCAGGTGTGTTAGCAATAAGAGGAAAGTCAAAAAAAGTGTGGGCCCCTTACTGAACGAGGGAGGCAACCTAGTGACAGAGGATGTGGAAAAAGCTAATGTACTCAATGATTTTTTTTGCCTCTGTCTTCTCAAACAAGGTCAGCTCCCACACTACTGCACTGGGCAGCACTGCAAGGGAAGGAGGTGACCAGCCCTCTGTGGAGAAAGAAGTGATTCAGGACTATTTAGAAAAGCTGGACGAGCACAAGTCCATGGGGCCGGATGCGCTGCATCCCGAGGGTGCTAAAGGAGTTGGTGGATGTGATTGCAGAGCCATTGGCCATTATCTTTGAAAACTCATGGCGATCGGGGGAGGTCCTGGATGACTGGAAAAAGGCTAATGTAGTGCCATTCTTTAAAAAAGGGAAGGAGGAGGATCCGGGGAACTACAGGCCAGTCAGCCTCACCTCAGTCCCTGGAAAAATCAAGGAGCAGGTCCTCAAGGAATCAATTCTGAAGCACTTAGAGGAGAGGAAAGTGATCAGGAACAGTCAGCATGGATTCACCAAGGGCAAGTCATCCTGACTAACCTGCCTTCTATGATGAGATAACTGTCTCTGTGGATGAGGAGAAAGCAGTGGACGTATTATTCCTTGACTTTAGCAAAGCTTTTGATACGGTATTCTTGCCAGCAAGTTAAAGAAGTATGGGCTGAATGAATGGACTATAAGGTGGACAGGAAGCTGGCTAGATTGTTGGGCTTAACACGTAGTGATCAATGGCTCCATGTCTAGTTGGCAGCCGGTATCAAGTGGAGTACCCCAAGGATCGGTCCTGGGGCCAGTTTTGTTCAATATCTTCATTAATGATCTAGAGGATGGTGTGGACTGCACCCTCAGCAAGTTTGCAGATGACACTAAACTGGGAGGAATGATAGATATGCTGGAGGGTAGGGATAGGATACAGAGGGACCTAGACAAATTAGAGGATTGGGCCAAAAGAAACCTGATAAGGTTCAACAAGGACAAGTGCAGAGTCCTGCACTTAGGACGGAAGAATCCCATGCACTGCTACAGACTAGGGACTGAATGGCTAGGCACCAGTTCTGCAGAAAAGGACCTAGGGGTTACAGTGGACGAGAAGCTGGATGTGCGTCAAGTGCGCCCTGGTTGCCAAGAAGGCTAACAGCATTTTGGGCTGTATAAGTAGGGGCATTGCCAGTAGATCGAGGGACGTGATCATTCCCCTCTATTCGACATTGGTGAGTACTGGAGTACTGTGTCCAGTTTTGGGCTCCACACTACAAAAAGGATGTGGAAAAATTGGAAAGAGTCCAGCGGAGGGCAACAAAAATGATTAGGGGTCTGGAGCACGGCTTATGAGGAGAGGCTGAGGGAACTGGGATTGTTTAGTCTGCAGAAGAGAAGAATGAGGGGGGATTTGATAGCTGCCTTAAACGGGGTTTCAAAGAGGATGGATCTAGACTGTTCTCAGTGGTACCAGATGACAGAACAAGGAGTAATGGTCTCAAGTTGCAGTGGGGGAGGTTTAGGTTGGATATTAGGAAAAACTTTTTCACTGGGAGGGCGGTGAAGCAGTGGAATGGGTTACCTCGGGAAGTGGTGGAATCTCCTTCCTTAGAGGTTTTTAAGGTCAGGCTTGACAAAGCCCTGGCTGGGATGATTTAGTTGGGGGTTGGTCCTGCTTTGAGCAGGGGGTTGGACTAGATGACCTCCTGTGGTCCTTTCCAACCCTGATAGTCTATGATACCTTCAACATACCCTGCGCATCTCATCAGACCTCTGACCCCTATTTACACCCTCAGTCCCAGTTCCCAAACAAGACCATCACCCCACCTCCTTCTCTATTCCCAGTGAAGGAGCTGGGGGGGAAAGGATGAGGTGCCATTCATCTAGAAGGCTAACAAATCGCGAGTGTGGTGGGCCAAGGAGAGGAGCAAATTCCAAAGCTGGGGGCCTTCATAGAAAACATGCTGCCAACAGCTTCTTCTCTTTTATACTGAGTGCCAGTATTTTTGTTAATAATTATGTAATGTTTATCATTGATTTTGAAAAGTGTGACCTATCTATCTACCACCTGGTTTTGCTGAAGTTCCATAGTCCAGACATGCAGAATTAGCACCTCATCTTCTGGAAAACAAAACTGCTGCATGCATCTGACGAAGTGGGTATTCACCCACAAAAGCTTATGCTCCAATACGTCTGTTAGTCTATAAGGTGCCACAGGACTCTGTCACTTTTTACAAAACCAAAAAAAAAAAAAAAAAGGCGGATACTTTTGTGAGGAAACATGGAGCTCCTGTAGTTGCACTAGCTGGGATAAAATCCTAAAAGTATATGTTTCCATGCTTCAGGGCACTATCTCGTTGTCAAAAGATGTTATGAAGAAATTTTCCCTATGGTACAATAGTGCATCAGGAGGGCCACCATCCTATGGAACAAATGGGCATTAGACATAGTCAGAAACAGGATATTGCACTAGTAGTTGGACCATTGAACTGTTTCACAGGGGCAGTTCCTATGCTCCTAGAAACTGGGATAGATAGCTAGAAAGATCATGTATTGTTTGGTTTTGTTTTTTTCCCCTAAACAAAGATAGGAAAGCCACCTGAACTTGGCTTTTAGCGTTCGAGGGATTGCAAAACTTCAGACAATGTGAAACAAGAATACCTCATCATCACTTTCCAACAGGCTCACTTAGAAAGCAAGACCTAGTGTCAGGAGGGAGGGAGAGAGATAAATGCTTTATACTACTGAATGGGTTTGGGCTAATGTTATTTACTAATCACTAATTATGGTTCAGTAAAAGCATTTTGATTCAGACACACAATTACATGTGGCAAATGGCTGCACTTATGCATCTGAAATATGAAAAACAACTTCCTCTGTTCTGCTTGTTCTTGTAGTATTTCTTGATGCCATTCTAACTCAAAAAGGCTTTTGGCTAATGTCATGACCCTCTCTCCACCCATCCCCATCCTATGCGGATGGTGGAAAGGCCTGGCCACAGCAGAACTAGTGCAGCTCTACTTCCCAAGGGCAGGATTTGTGGTCCTCACACAGGGTTCAGTATTCTTGTCCTCTATGCACCACCGAGAATAGTTCTACCATGGTTCACTGTGCTGTAGCATGCAAGAGAGAGGCCCATGGAGTTGCAACCCTGCGGAGCCACTCGTCACTCATCCCTACTGGAGCTGGTTGCTTCTGTGGTCTTTAGGCTGCAGTAGCAGCCAAAAAGTGATTGCACTGCTGTGGTGGATCAACCTTCCTACCCTGCCCTCAGGGAAATCCAGGCCCACAGGATCTGGCCCCAACGTATTATTCCTGCATTAATCATACAGCACACATCACACACTATGAATACTTCACATGGGCTTTAATGAAGCAAAGAAATCATGGAAATTTAAAATGGAAAATAACTGTCAGGGTACCTTGTCTAACTTCTTGCCAGTACAAGATTGTTCCCTCCAGTAATTTACAGTATGTAGGTTTAAATGCATTTAGTTGAGAGGTTATTCCAAACTCCAATGAGTTTCACCGTTAGGTTATTGTGGTATTCGGCCTAAATTTTGCTTTGCATAACTACTGCTAACATTGGACTAACATAAGCAATTCCTCCCCAGCCAGACAGTTATCACATACACAGCCTGCTTTCTTCAGGTACTACAACACACTTCTAATGCAGAGACCACATGTTAATTTCAACAACCCCAATTAAAATCTAGGAACACTGGCTTTTTAAGTGGGTGCCATTAAAGATTAGACTGTAGTGATGCACTCTACATGGCATAGGGCTATACCAGGAAATCATATGGAGGAAGGAGTCAGAGCGGAATGATTCTAATAGGCTACTAGGTGGAACTCAAGGTGTGGCTTTAATTCCTAAATCAGTAAATAGGTTGGGCTTTGGTTTTCTGAGGAATCCCCTGTACCATGCTGCAGCAGCTGAGATCAACAGTATCCCCTTTAGTATAGACAAGAGGCAAGATGTTCTCCGTGAGGGTTCCTTTACTTTGGAATGCACTCTCCTCTTGGACCATCAACATCCAGGTTTATTAACCTTCTATGCGGGCTGCAAAGCCGTTTTTCCTGGGTTTCTGGGGAATGATGGGGCTGATGGGTTTGGTAGAAATTCATGTATGTATGGAAAGTCCTTTCATAACATGTATCTGAATTTATGCCAAGAACACTGGATAGCCCCATCAGAGATTTTTATAAATGTAATCAATAATAAGGACTAGATGGTATCTCAAGGACTCAGGCCATAGTAATGCATGGGTGCTAGTAGTCACACCACTCCAGGAACGTCCCTCTCTGCTCTTCCCTTGCTCCAGCTCAGTAATAATTTACTATTAGCCTTTATCAGAGTAAATTACTACCGCACTCTGCACTGGCTCAGTTGTGCTGGATAGCAAGTGGGAGGATGATGCCCAGGGAGGCAGGAAGCAGGCACTTACCCAAGTCCCAGTAGCCCATTCAGGGTTTGTCCACACTGGCAATTTACAGTGCTGCAACTTTCTCGCTCAGGGCTATGAAAAAACACCCCCGAGTGCAGCAAGTTTCAGTGCTGTAAAGCACCAGTGTAGACAGTGCACCAGCGCTGGGAGCCGCGCTCCCAGCACTGGTAGCTATGCCCCTCGTGGAGGTGGTTTATTTAGAGGGGCGGGAGAGCTCTCTCCCAGCGCTGTGTCGCGACTACACAGGCCACGTTAAAGCACTGCCGCGGCAGCGCTTTAGCGTTGCAAGTATAGATTAGCCCTCAGAGGAATATGGGTCAAATCTTACTCCCTCTTGGCCTTGAGTGGGCCTGTAGTTCAAATCATGCCCTAACTAAATGAAAATTCAAAACTCAACATTCCCTGTCCTGTGTACCTCTGCTAGCCATGACATCTTTCTGTACTTAGAAGATACTCTATAACTCTACAATTATTGTGGAGCAAAAAAATGTTGAGTTTTTAAATGACGCCTGCTGTAGATTGATTAACTGGAGTCTAAACGTTTAGGAAACATATGCATTAGCAGCCAGGGCCAAAGCTAAAATGCTAGATAACTATATTCATGGGAGACAGTTACTGGTATCACACACCAATTGCATATCCAGGATGTGGTTATTTTGGTTTTGTTTTCGAGACATCTGCTTTTTGTGTGAAGAGACACTAATGGGCTCACAAATGCTGTCAGTTAATCAAGGACATTAGAGAATCTCTCCAGCTCTTAACAGTTTTCTGTCACTTGCTCGAGCTGTTAGGGGATGAATATATGCATTAGTGAACAGCATCATGTCAAGCATTCTAAGAACGGTGCAGGCAGCTAAACTGCTCTTACCAAACAAATCTCTCTAATACATTTTGCATTCCCAGACAGGAGTCAGTTCATATGGAAATCAATGTAGAGCTTGCTTTCTGTGAAGAGATAATGTATGCTTCTAATTTCCAGCTAACCGGTGAGTAGTATTGTATTTACAAGTTTAAGATGACTTGGATGTGCCATTTATTAGGCCCATAATGTTTACTTTCAGACTGCCTCTCTTGCTTAGGGCTGCATTTTGGCCTTTCTTACAATAAGCAAATAGGGATATTACTTTAAAAGCATTAAATGCACCTCAACGCAATGACAAGATTACACATTGATAGTATCTCCATTAAGGTATACTTGCACCTTTCAGTCAACTAGTTAGCAGCAACTCCAATTTCAGGCAGAAGCTCTTTCTGGGATAGGGACTACACTACTTCTTTTGTGACTGTCCAAAGAAACAAAATATAGATGTTAAGAGTGGTGAGAGGAGGTAATAAAAGAAAAGCAGTGAGGGAGAAAGCAAGAAAGAGGAAAGAGAAAACTCCCTCCCCATCACGTTCCCTCTTTTGCTTTCTTCTCATTCCATTGCCCCCTTTCCCATCTTCCTTTTCTATTTTTTCCCTACGCTTCCTATCTTTTCCTGCTTTCCTCACCCTTCTCTTGATCTCTCCCACTTTCTTCTTTGCCTCCCCGTTCTCCCAACCTAAAAAATGGCAACAACAATGCAGCAGCATGGCATGAGATGAAACACCACAGGTATTTGGCTAGGGGAGGAAACCGTGATGCAGATCTCCCACTGGTATTCATTCAAACTGGGAAACACAAACCACTGCTTTGGTATAGCTGTCTATTACACTCGGGCATAATTCCACAAAGCTGGATGTTATTGTGTAACAATGTTCAATACTGAGTATCAAAAGAAAAAGATCCTGCAAGCAAGACACAGAAACTAACAACATGCTGAGAAACTGTTTTGTATAATAGAAGGCAACCTAAGCTGGAATGCACATCCTAACAAAGCTCTTATATTTCAGATACCACCGTAGATAACAGCTGGATGAATATACTTTAAGCAACATCTTCAAAGGGAAAAATGTGTGAAGCCAGGAAATAGAAAAGCAAAGCAAGGAGTAAACATGATGTACTTTCTATAAGTGATAATGTATGTCTGTAAGTCAAGATCAAATGTGAGAAAGACAAAACAACACAAGAAAAAAACCTCTTGGTACACTAATCAGCACTTCTTCGATTAGTGGTGTTTAGAGGGAGGGGTGCACAAGTGAGCATCAGATGCAGTAAGAGTGGGAGAATCACCCATTACCCTGGTCCTGCTCTGGGACTCAGTAAATGCCAGGCATGGTTTCAGGGCTTCAGTGCAGGCAATAAGGCTAGTCTCACTGCTCTGCCTTATAGGACACCAGGGAACCTGGAAAGCTGTTTTCAGTATGGATTTGGGGCCAAATTCTGCTCTTGGTTACACCTGAGTAATCCCCACAGACTCTAGTGGAGTTGCTCTGGACTTACACCAACATGCAGCATCTCAGGACAGAATTTGGCACCTTGTAGTTTACTGAAGCACGTCAGTGAGGTGCCACTGTGACAAGAAAAAGATGAAAGAAGCACAAGCTGAATCCAGTACAAGAGCATCACCAAATCCACACCTCTTTAGAAGGGGTAGAGGTGAAACTGTAGCTACAACTGGCAATCTACCCACCCTCCCTGCCTATGAATAATTAATCAGGGAAGCAGGCAGGGAGTAGTTAGAGTAGGAGTCTTGTTGATTCTTTCTCCTTGACACAGAATACAAAATCCAAATAAAAATCAGACATATTTCTTTCAGAAAATACCAAGGGTGAAACCCTGGCTCCATTTAAGTCAATGGGACTTTTGACTTCAGTGGAGCCAGAATTTCACTCCAGGAGTCTCAGTGATGGACAGTAGATGGAATGTGAATGCATCTGTATTTCCGTTTTCCGGAGAATGGCTGTGGAAATGAACTGCTGAGTTTAAAATCCATCCATGTGTTTAAAAAAAGGAAGTAAAACAGTTGACTAAAGTGCGCTGTGGCAGCCTTAAGACGGTTTCATGGGACAGACCAAGGTTGTAATAGCACTTTAGTGAGAAGTATTTGCATTGCTTTAGAGCTAGTTCCTCATGCTGAAAGGCAATCTACTTATATGTGAAGGCTACAGAGAGAGTTTCTTCGGGCACTCAGTAATGTCTTTGCTGTTGGGTTATTCTGTGTGGTTTGTGATAAATATCCCTGCCTATGAAAATAGTAATGTATATTATGGCATTTTTGTAACACTAATCGTCCAGTAAGAATGAGGCATATTTAAGGCTAAGTTCTGCTCTTGGTGGGATAACCGAGAGAAGAACTGATCTTCTTGCCTTAATTGTCAGTGAAGCATCATGCACATTTATGGCATTATATAAAGAATGGGCCAAATTCTGAAGTCCCTACACAGCTTAAAATACGCTCCACAAGTCCTGCACAGCTAGTCTAGGCTTAGTGTGAGGGGGCTCTGAAGGAGCTAAGGAGAAGGAATCCTCCTCTCCACATACAGTGTGGCAGATGATCCACTCCGCTGTCTTGCAGCCTATGATGTGGGGTGGAAGCAGAGTCAGTGGATCTGTGTGTCATCAAATCTATCAGCCCATCTCTGCTCCTCTGCTGGCCTGCCTTGCTCAGCCTCCCTGGGGTTGGGCTATGCAGCTCTAGAAATCCTGACACATGTATGAACACCACCAGTTACACAGCATTCTAGGGCACTCTGCAGGCACTAAATAAGATCTAGCCTTCAGTTTTTATTTCATCCGTAGGCAAAACTCCCATTGACTTCAGTAAGCGTTCTGCCTGAGTAGAGACTAAAGGCTTCAGGATTTGGTCCACAATTAATAATAAACGAAGTATTCTTTTAAGGGGGAGGGAAAAAAACAGAACAGAAAAAAGCCAAGGGGTCTGATTCTCCATGGGCCTGCACCTTGTGTAGTCATTTAAGGACAATGGGTGTATAATACTCCCAAATCATAATCATACGGTGAAATCCTGGCTCCACTGAAGCCAACTGCAAAACTCCCAGTGGATTCAACAGGGCCAGGATTTCACTCATAGGCTAAAGGTCTGACGTGGTATATAGTAACCCTAAACATCCTGTATTCAGCTGGGGAAGGATTACCCCAGTGCCATCACCATGGGAGACTGCATTAAGGCTGACTTTCAAGGACCCCCTTCACAAATCCTGGTGTTAGGGACATGCCAGGGGTGCGCTGGTGGCTGCAGCATGCAGTGTGGCAGAGATGCTGGTCCATGCTGTAGCCCATAGGCCAGTTCAGGGAGGCTGCCATAACTCAGACCACCAGAGCCATCTAAGGGTACAGCTACACTGCAATCATGATGTGTGACTGCAGCTCAAGCTGACATACCTGAGCTAGCTTTAATCTAGCCAGCTCATGTGTCAAAGCAATAAAGCCGCAATCGCGTGTGCCTCAGCACAGGCTAACTGCCTGCCTGACTACCAGTGCTCCAGGCAGGTTTGTACCCCCCATGCTGAAGCACACCCTGTCTCAGCTTCATTGCTCTGAGACCCAAGCTAGTTAGCTCAGGTACATCTACTCGAGAGCCAGTCACACCTTGTGATTGCAGTATAGACATACGAAAAGTTATGCCAAGGGCCTCTCCTGCCCCCCGAGCAGCCCAGGACCAGAACAGCACAAAGGTGGCTTAACGACACTGTAGCAGGGTGGTGGGGTTGGTCAGCACGTCTAGGCCTCCCATCTCAGTCTCTCTTTCAGTTCAGTGTGTCCCTGGCACTCTGCCTGAGGCCCAGCTGGACTGGCTTGGGGATGGAAGTCAGGGGTCCCGGCCCAGGGTCCTGAAATTGTAGTGGTGTGGGATGGCCTGGTTCAGCCCACCCACTGCTCACAATCCCCCAGGGCACTTCCCAATACACCCTATGTCTCAGTTTGGGGTGTGGCTGCAATTGCGTTCAAGTCATTGCCTCAAACCCCCAGTCTAGGGCCAATGCCTGTAACCCTCTGGTGCCCTTGCCCCTGGTTCCACCAGCCTTTTGGGTAGCATCGGGACAGGGGGAAATCACAGCCAGACACCCTCAGTAGCAGTTTCTACTCCTGCTGCTGCAGAGCAGTGCTCCTCTACAAAATACTTCTCTTTTCTCCTCCCACACCCTTGCCTGGAGCTTCCTTTATGCTGCTCCTCGGGGAAAGAACCATGCCATGGCCAAGGAGCGGGACCTTCCAGGCCCAGTACTGCTTTAGCTCATGTCCTGTCTCAGCCTTAATGTGGGGTCTGAAGACCCCATCACAGGCACCCTACCCCTCCGCCCCTGGGCTATAAATTCTGTGCTGGGCCTTTTAGAGGTGCACACAGGATCTCCCCTTGTAGTGTTTTATCCCTTTTTTCCCACTGGCTTTATACAGGTGTAACTGACTACACAAGGAACAGAACCATATAGAGAAACATGCTCCGTGTGCACAATTTCTTTTTAAAATCTGAAATGTGTTCTGACTTTGGAAGGAAATTCCAAATATTATACTTCCCTGGAGTAACACCACAATATACCAGTGAATTCCCCATCCTGAATCAGGAAGTGTATTAGATTCCTAATCTCCATGTCTACTTAGTGAATGTACTTTTATGTATATTTTAATGGCTCTTTTTTTTTTTTTTTTGCAAGTATATTTGCATGTAGAAACTTCACTTAATTGTGCTATATTTCCTACATATTAGCAATCTGCAGTTACCTAAACAGCAGTAAATTACAAAAACACATTCTGTATAAATCATGAGACTGCCGCAGGAACAAACATTAGACTTCAATTTAATTTATGTCATTTTTCAGCTTTTTCCACCCCACCCTCCCAAAATGCATAGCACTAGTCATGTAAAAACTAAATTGCCATGTGAGGTATATTTTTAAGCCTCATCTAAACAATAAAGCTTGTGACACAACATGAGAGCAAAGAATGTCCAAATATGGCTGAGAGTTAAGTACCCTGAGAATTAAGTGCTCTTAAATTCACTGGAGTTTATAAATCTGCATTAACCAAATATCTGAAAACAGAAATAAAGGAAAGAGAAAATGATTCAACTCATTTTCCAGTACCATTCTCTACAGATGTCATGTTATAAACATCCTCAATATCTTGGATGCTCGAGGCGTCTGTTGAATCTTGATCGCTGGCTATAATCCCTACTGAAGAAAGGCTAGAAATGAAGGAGTGCATCCTTTTTGCATAAATATCCCTAATGTTAAAATAAGGTAGCTCATTACATTTCTCTTTCTGATCATTGTTGGACTGGTCTACATCAATATCCTTTTGCTTTTGATAGTATTTAGAAAACTTGTTGAAAATTATAGTGATTGGAAGGGCCACCACTAATATTCCACAGAGAATACAAATGCTACCAATGAACTTTCCCAGTAAGGTGACTGGGAAAGTGTCTCCATAGCCGACAGTGGTCATGCTGATAGTTGCCCACCACCAGCAGACCGGGATACTGTGCAGTTCTGACTCATCGTCGTCTTTTTCCACTGAGTAGACCAAAACTGAGAATATAGAAATCCCAACAGATAGAAACAAAAGCAAAAGTCCAACTTCGTGGTAACTATGTCTCAAAGTGGCACCTAAAGACCGCAGTCCTACTGAGTGCCTTGCGAGTTTCAGGATGCGAAATATCCTCATTAGCCGTAGGATCTGAACCACTTTCCCCATATTCTCAATGTCTTCGCTTTCTTCTTCCTTTGTGTCCACAGCCAAGGTAGCATAAAATGGAATAATAGAGACAAGATCTATGACATTCAGAGGGTTTTTCCAGAACTTCTTTAGACTTGGAGCTGCGGCGAGCCTTATTACTAACTCAACAGTGAACCAGACAATGCACGCTATCTCCACGGCTTCCAAAACAGGGTCCTCAATCTCTCTGTCATTGGCATCCCACCTTTGGAACTCTGGCATGCTGTGGATGCACATGGCTACAATTGATGCTAGCACTACACTCAGGGAGGAAATTGCAATTAACTTGGCTGATAAGCAGTACCCAGGGTTTTCCATTCTGATCCATACTTTCTTTCGTATTTCACCAAGCCACAGTTTATCAAATTTCTCCAGCTCTTTATCAAATATGGATGATTCTTCATTAGAAGAGTCTATGCTTCTGTCATTGCTTTTCTGATCCCAGTCCTTATCTTGACCTTCTTCTTTTCTTTCTTGATACCTATTGCTACAGCAAGAATCAATGAACAGCTCGTTGATCCCCCAGTACTCTATTTCCTGGCAGAAGGAGAAGATACAAAGTTCCTCCATGACATGCAGTTTACCTGTATAGTAAAAATTCAAAACATATCTAAACAAAGAAGGGTTCCTATCAAAGTAATATTCTTTGTCTGCAACACTGTAATCATCACACAGTTCCAGGATAGCCTCTTCAGAATGGCATTTGAGCAGTTTTCCAAGTCTGGTCTGGGGAAATCGGAGCAAAGTACTTTGATCAACTGATTGCTTAAAGCCACCCACATTCAAGTGGATAAGTTCCTCTTCTTTCCCAGGTCTATGGAAAAATTCACCATAAACCATTTTGAACACAGTAGTTCTGTTGCTGGCTTCCAAGGCACTAACCCATAAGATTACATTGCACCTAAAAGAACATAAGATATTATTAGACAATTTAATTCAGTTTTGTTCTTGCTGCAATTATTTTCCAATCTCCATTTACTGTGGAAATGCTACATTGAAAAACAAGAAAGAAATGGAAAGACAAATACATTGTTAACATTTCCGCTAAAGTAGACTTAAATAAGTCTGGTGATTTATTAAATCAGAGTTAGCAAACTTGAATAAAATAGTTTCTGGTTCAGCATGCATCTTTATTTTTTTCTTAATTTATTATTACTCTTTTCCTCTACTACTATCACATTTAAATTAATATTCATTCTGAAAAATACAATGAACTTACAAATTTTGGGACTAAAGGCAAAACGTACTTAGATTACTAAACATTTAGGGCCAGATCCTGAGCAGGAGTTAATCAGTTTTGAAATCAAAGGCGCTACATCAATTTAAACCAGCTAAAATTTGGCCCTTAGTATCCTATTCTTTATTATATTATTTGCACCAAGGGGGCATGCTATTATTTAGCATGATGCCAACACATCTTAATCTACACCCTTCCCTATATTCCTGCCACTCTTTGGTTGAAAACATTTCAAGAGTCTGTTTTAAACAGCTTATTTTCATTTTCCTTTCCTGCCCTTGCAGACATCTCTTGCCCATATTTGGATATCTGCATTCATGAAGATTCCACCATAGGTATTCTGCAACCTGCCTTGCTACTCACCTGTAGTGATGCAAAGTTCCTCCTTAAGACCTACATCAGTTCCAGAAGCACTTCCTACTCTGCCACAGCAGGTGCACTGGTTATGCTGATAAACTGGCATTGAAATGTCATTTCTGGAAAGAGCAGCTTCCAGAGACAGCACTTCCAGAAATATTTTGTCTCAGCAAGTAAGAAGGGGTACCTGTAGGTAAACACAAGTAAAGGGCATTTTAATATCTATATACCTTCACCATAAATATATTATTCAGGCTAAATTGGATTCAAAAGGCAGATAATATTATACCATATAAAATGTCTGAGACATTACCCTTGACTTTCCTTTGTTAGTTATAAACCTTTGCTTTAGAGTCAAAATTGGTTGGCCTGATACTTTCCATGTGATTATGACTTCTGACCTGTATGACAGTAGAAATCACTATGAGCTCATAATCTAGGATACTTAGAAGTTCGCTTCCTGTATGTCAATTTAATTTACTTCAACTTAGGATGGCAATGAATTTTGAATGCCACAAGAGAGAAGGTATTCTAGCTCTCTTATGTTAGTGTGCTAATTTATTATTATGCAGATCATGTCTTTTAACTTAATTGTTTGGGGTTTCTTTAGTGGTCCAGTTTGCAGGCAGTTGTCCAAGGATGCAGATTTTTCACACCTATGAGCAACGTAGTTATACCAACCTAATTCCCTAGTGTAGACCAGGCCTGAGGATTTGTATTGTGTACATGCAGGTATTTTCAATGAGCACTAACCTGAGTTGGAATGAACTAAATCCCCGACATAGACAAGCCCTAACAATTTTCAGTTATTACCTGCTAAACTGGATCAGGGTACATATAATTTAATTATTTAAAAAAAAAATCAGATCATTTAAATTAAATACAATTTTAAAAAAATAAACCTATTAAAACTAAATTTGAAATTATGGCAACTTATATTAAGGCCTAAATCGATTATAACCTAGTAAACGGTTTTAAATTAAATTAAAATATAATATTCAAACAGTACACATTTGCTGCCAAAGTTTTAAAGTTCAATAACTCGTTCATTTAAAATTGAGAAGCTGACTAGAAGTTGAAAGAGCAGGAGAGCATATTTTTCCTCTTCCAATCTAGGGATAAAAATGAGTTGTGAGAGGATGAGAGCTATTACTTCTAAAATCTTGAAGGACATGGTGATCAGAAAATCAATTCAATTCACCTACTCCCTTTATTTAATAAATCAGTTAGTTTAAAAGCAAAACATGTTTTGCTTTTAAACTTTTTTTTCCTTATGCATCTACCACATTTAAGGTAATCTTATTTAATAAAAAACAATTTTAAAATGCTAGTTTTGTGCATTTTTAATTGAATTCCAATTTCCATCCAAGTGCAGCTTGAGACAAGACAACAGGTTAAAAAAATAATAATCGCCATCATCTAGTAAATAAGACATGACATTCACCATTTTCTAACTTTAAATAAAAGGTACAACTTAGAAATCTAAATAAGTGTATGTTCAGCTACATAATTGCTTAATAAGGGTGTATAGATATAGTATATCCTCCTGGTTAACAAAAAGTACCAAATTTAGTGTAAAAGCTATTTTTGGTTACGAAGCAACATGTTTTAATGGTTACCGCCCAATGAAAAATCATCCTTTCTTTAGAAAAAGTATAAATGCAAAACAAGATTAAATCACTAATTTAAATCAAGGGTTCCAGCTTGATTTAAACCATGATTAATTCCCTTGAGCCATCTAAACCTCCTAGCTGAATTTAAGACAGAGAAATGTATATTATTTCTATAATTCCATTTAAATGGATGGGAGCTAAGGACATTGGAGGGACGATTCCATGAGAGACGGAGCAAATTCCCAGACCCATTTTGGAGACGCACAGGCTGAGATTTGAATGGAATTTAGATAGCGGAGTATCATGTGAGCATTAAGAATAGGGCTAACTCCCTTTCCCCATCATCACCACCAGCAGCTCCCTGAGTCTCTTACAACAGCTGTATGTGGATTACAATCCCCATTCTGAAGCATCTCTGGATTCTACTTGTCTAATCCAGAGTTGAATTTCTAGTCACTGCTAAACCTGACATAACCAGAGCTCTACACTGATTCTGCCCTCATGGGGTTGAGATGTTTGTCCCTTGCTCCTAAAATTTGCTCTTCCCAAATGGGAGAATCCTGCCCTGCAGCTTACCAGGGGTTCAACTTTTCACTCGTAAAGTGGAGCTCTGAGGGAGAGAATCAGTTCTAGTCCACAACTTCCACCAGCTCTTACTGGCACTCAGGGCAGCAGCTCTGCGTGAAGCGTGGAGGAAGCCAAACTTGCTGCACTAAAACTGCAGTTCTACCTCTGCAGCATGAAGGAATGGGACAAGGCAGCAACTTCAGAGCCCCTCTCGCATAAGGTTTGCAGAAATACAGCCTGAAGGGAGGGGATTCCACTGTGTGCAAGGTACGGCATTCAAGCTAATGAGGCCAGCCACTGGCAGTACGGGGGGAGGGGGGAAGAGGAGCAGTTTGAGAGAATTTCCCCCTTCCCCAGCCACTGTGCATCAAAGAGAGGAAAGCGAGCAAGATGGGAGCACAGAGGGGGACTCACAGGGCAGGGGAGAAACAAGGGGGTACAGAAGGAAGGGGAGCAATGGCAGAAGAGTGCAGCAAGATGGAGGATAGGGATGAAGAGGAAGCAACAAGGGGACACACAGAGGGAACCCCAAGAGTAAAGGGGAGTGTTACCTATCAGTTCTGTGTTCTTGGGGAACTAGGGCGCAGTACCCAGCCCTGTCTGACTCACGAAAAACCTTCCCCACCCCCTGCCTCTGCTTGAACCAAAGCCGATCAGAAGGAAGACTTACAAAAAGCAATGAAAAGGCAGGGAGAGACACACCTAAACCCCTCTGGACAAGGGTGACTGGATTAAGGAAACTCCCCTAACCTTATTTGCATCGAAGATGGGACAGGGAGGCATCCCCAGTAGCATACAGAATGGAGAACAGAGATTCTAAGGCAAGAACCACACTGAACTCTGGGACCAGAAAAGCAGGGAAGCACTGCATGGTGGGGGATCTCTGCTCCAGATGTTAATGAACCCACACCTGCACACACCCAGCTCAGTAGTTATCAGACCAATTCTAGTAATAAATCCTTTATTGGTATCCAAAATACTGATGCTGCCTAATTGCACTGTGAGCTCCCTGGAAGGAACACCGCCCATAGCCAGGAATGATCAGTTCCTATTGTCTAGCCTGAATGAAACAACTTTGGTACGCTTCCTTGAGCCATCAGTTTACCCATAAACAAAGCTAGTGTTCTCCCTTGAACCATTGTTCATTCCCTAAAAAAAACCCTAACTATGCTCAAGTAAGTGTTCTGATGCCTGGATCCAAAATCTGCATCAGTTCCATTGGGACTTCATCTTCTCCTGACTGATCGTGCTGGGGGCTCTGCCTGTCTCCAGCACTCCGGACCTTCGGCTACCACCATCACCTGGGACCCCCGATTGATTAAAGCTTCACAGAGTGGTGAGAACCCAGCTCTCTCTCTCTTGGTATAGCCTTCTGACCCTGACTTGTGGGATCAGTTATAGTTTTCTAAACCTGACTTTCATAATCAAATTTAAGTTAGTTTTAATATTATGTATATTTAATATTATAGCTGTTTTGTTTGTTTGGCTCCCCTGGTATGGTTACCTGGCAATAAATAAATGTCATGGTTAAGCTGGTTGCTTCTCTCCCCCCTTCACCTTCCTCTGTGGGTGTTTTTTGGCTTCCTCATTCACTCTGCAGCAACACTCCTCGTACCTAAGCTAAAGATCCCTGCAGCACCCAAAAATCCTGTAGGGTTTGATCATCAAGTGGGTTACTGCCAGAATAACTGTAACATGAAAGTGGGGATAGAGATGTGCTGAACCTGGGACATATGAGGTGGCAGCTTGGAAGTGCTGTTCGACCCAGCCTGATCAGGCGTACTCTATTCCGGTGCGGTGCCCAGGGCACATGAGGGTGACAGCTAGGAGGTGCTGTTCGGCCCAGCCTACTGCGTCCAAAGACATATAAGGGGTCAGCTTGGGAGTGTCGATTAACTCAAGCGCGCTATGTTAATGTGTGCGTGTTCGTTTGATTATGGGGCTGGAAGAACCCAGCCCTGGGGAACCTAGGTCCTGCAGGATAGCTCCATTGGTAGGGAACTTGCAGAAGTAGAGCTCCATATGAGAACACAAGTGACACAAGCAGTACATTGATAGAATTACAGAAATCGCCCCCTCCAGAAGAATAACCCCAATGAATGAGCATACCCCAAAGTAATGGGCAAATCTGGTAACAGGAGGCAGAGGCCAGAAAGGGAGAAGCAGAGACTGGAAATGCAATCTCATCTGGCAGATGGGGACCTAGAGTACTCCAGGACGGGGAAAGAGATTGAGAGAAAAGGAAACACAGAAGCAAAACAGCTAAGCTCCCACCTGGTAATTGTATTAGAGTCTCTTTCAGCTACCAGTCCAATTGGTACGGGCAGCCACAAGAAGCTTAGAAAGAACAGCTTCCCTCTTCCCTCTCTCCCCCCCTGCCCCCCCATTTCTGAACCTCTCACCCTGTTCATTTTTTTAATTTTCCCAGTTGAAAATGTTGGGGGGTTCGGGGGAGAGGAGTAAAACCCTGTCAGGGCTGAATCCCCACTCTGGCATCTCAAGTGCAGAAAGTGGGGGCCCACAAGGATTTTAAAAATTAATACTGGCCACTCCAGGCTTGTATTACACTCCCAAGGTTACAGCTTCTGACCTTAGTTTAGTAAACACTGCCACCACCCAAATGCAAAAAAAAAAAAAACCCTTTGAACCCAGGAAGGTGTACTTGTGAATTTCTCCCTGTGGTGTAACCTCAAGCCCTTTCACCCCCCTCCAGGGAAGAGCTGAGAAAGAAACAAAGGAAATTAGCTGTGGCTATCAGTTAATCAAACAACATGCACAAACTTCTTAGGACACCAAAAACCCAATCCTGTTCTTAAAAAAGGTAAATTTTCTTAAAAACAAAAAGGAAAAAACAAATCTGGAACTTAGGCTTTTTGCTAGATCTTAAAAAAAACAATTACAAAAATTAAGCACCCAAAATAGCTTTCTTGGGGGTTAAGCTAAAGGTTACAAGCAAACAAAAGCATCTGGGGTTAGCACAGAGGAGATCCACAAACCAAAATAAAAAATAAACCTGATTGTGTCTAACTAAACATTCCATATCCAAATAATTTCTTCTAAGTATGGAAGATGAATTTTCATACCTGGTTCAAGCCTTACACAGCATTTCTTCTTATAGCGTTGCTGCTCTGTCCCTGCAGTCCAGAGAACAACAGACAAAGGAGAAGTTTCTTTCCCAATTTTAAAAGTTCTAGCCTTCCCATTGGCTCTTTCGGTCAGGTGTCCACTCCTTTTTTATTTTACCTGTGGGCTTCTTAACCCTTTACAGGTAAAGCAAGCAGAGAACTGACACCAAGAGGGATTTAAGCTCAGTGGTTTGAGCATTAGCCTACTAAACCCAGGGTTGTGAGTTTAATCCTTGAGAGGGCCATTTAGGGATCTGGGGCAAAAAAATTGGTCCTGCTAGTGAAGACAGGGAACTGGACTTGATGACCTTTCAAGGTCCCTTCCAACTCTATGAGATAGGTATATCTCCATATATTATTTATTTTATAACAGCTAATTGGCTGTCTGTCTGTCCATCAAAGGGAGTTACTCTCCCCTCCCACCCACCACACACACTTCATGTATCACAAGCCCCTACATAAGGCACAGGTCACCACAGTCATGGGCCACACCAGACTGTTGACCAGATCCTCCCCTGGGGTAAATCAGTTGAGCTCCATTGATTTTTAATTGAGCTCTGCTGATTTACACCAGCTGAGGGTCTGGTCCCATATGTTGAGTTTTTAATAGTATCAGTGACAATGATTTAATTTTCTTTGCGACAGAGAAGCTCCTACTGTTTAGAGCAGCAGCAATTTCCCCTAGTTGACATGAAGTTAAGCCATTCTTGCTCTTCTGTTTGAGTACATTTTTATCACTTTGATGCTTTTATTATTTCCTGGAGAGTTAGGAAAGAAGAAAATAAAACGCCCACAGGTCAGGGAAGCGTGTGTCTTCGGGTTTTTTTTTTTTTTTTTTTTACAATGCCCCGTTCTGCATATGCTGACCTTACAAAGTGTTTTCAGCACCATTAACCTCTTGCTTCCATCCCCTCCAGTTTAGCGCTGTCAGAAGCATTAGTAGAGAGCTATACAACTCTGTTCTACCTTTTCATATTTTCTTTTAAATGTTACTTTCCCACAGCACATCACATAAGTAGAAACAGAGGATCAGAAGCTAAAACCCTTATCAGAGTTACAGCCGTGTTAGTCTGTATCCGCAAAAAGAAGAACAGGAGTACTTGTGGCACCTTAGAGACTAACAAATTTAAATTTGTTAGTCTCTAAGGTGCCACAAGTACTCCTGTTCTTCTTAAAACCCTTATGTGCATATAAATCCTTGCCTACATGACAGGTTACTTCGGTATAACTTACATTAGTCACACATCCCTGAGTGATGTAAATTATACCGACCTAAGCGCTGGTGTAGACTTAGAGTTAGAGCGCCTCCATCACAAGCACAGCAGCTGCGCAGCTGTAAGTGCTGTAGCGTAGATGTAACCTAACTAGCCCTAATTCATATGACTGGTGCCATCAGACCCAAAGGGAGGCCAACAAGACTTCTCACACCTATAAGGGTTGTGGGATCAGGCCCAGAAGTTATTTACCAGAGCTGGCAGTTTTAATTCTACAAAAGCAGATGTGTAGCCAGAGAGGGTTTTGTTTATTCATTTTGTACAGCAGACACCTCAATCCATTCTTGTAATTAGAACTGAGGAAACTGACAGTCTTCAGTGGGAAAATAGCTCTTCATTTATGATAATACTGTAAAGCCCTTTAAATGACTTCTTTCAAAATTAAATTGACATGTTTATTTTTAACAACTGGATGAATTACCGTGCAACCAAGATCAGGGACCCATTGTACTAAAGCATTGGGCATACTAAGAGACACTGTAAACTGTTCAAGCCAAAGGCTAATTAGATAATACCAAAAAGGAAGTACTATTATCTCCATTTTATATATGAGAAACCATGGTGCAGAGAGATTACATGATTTATCCACTCCATTTATAGTATAACTACAAGCTTGCATGCATCTGCAAATAGGAGATTTTGAGATAATAAACTGATAACAGGAGTTACACTCACTCTGAGTATTTTCCAAAGTTGCATCCCTTTGCGGCCTCTTAGGCCTAATTCTGTCATGTGTATGTAACCCACACACCTCTTGGGTTTGCTGTTCTGTCCCATCTAGTGGCACTGAGACCACTTGGAGCGAGAGATTAATGAGTTTGCTCTAGAGCCTTTGCTAACAGCCAGTTGGCTTTTAGCTCATGCACTAAGCTCCAGAGGTCCCAGGTTCGATCCCGCCCGCCGACAAGAAGGGTCTGTCAGCATTACATGTACACTGAGAAGCACCTTGCTCAACTCCTGGAATAAGAGTGTCAAAATTCAATCTTTACGTGGTTTTCCACTTCATTCATGGTCGTGAGGCAAATTCTGGTTTCACACCCAGAATACCTTATCTGAAGTTACTGGAGTGACTCTAGATTTACACTGATGTCAATTCAAATACAATTTGGCTTTATTTGTTAATTAATTTCCAGTGGGTAATATTTACCTTTGTTCAAGTGATACTTTAGTGCCCTGACCTTAACATCTCAGCTTCAATACCAATGCCACAGAAATACTGGACCAAATTTTAGCTCTATGGACATCAAGAGGAGTTTTGCCATCAACTTCAGTGGGCCCGAACATGACTTAATGCCTTGTCAAATCCATTTATTTTTATGCTGATCAAATAAGAGGAAAAATTAAATTAAATTTGGGATAACTCAGTATACTAAAGAAATAAGATGAAAATTTTGCCCACTGCTGGCTTTTTGAAGTCATTGTAACTAACGGAAGAATTTAGTGCTCAACAATTCTTTAAAACACTGCACCATTGTTGAACTTGCAGTATATAACTCCTTATTGATTATGCAGATCATTATGCATATTTATAATGGTGCCTCTATTTGATTACTCATTTGAATAATTCCAGTAAGCAAGCATCTGCCACTTTGGATAATAATCAACATTAATGCGCAGTATACACGGCAACTGACTCCTGCTTATAAAGGCCCTAATCCAGAGCCCACTGAAGTTCTTCCTTAGACAACAGTGGGACTTTGAATCATGCTCAGGTTGCAGGAGGAAGTTTCAAGAGGCCTGGTCAGAGTTCTTTCATGACATGTATTAAATTATTGCTATTTATTATTTGTATTACCATAGCACCAAGGAGCGCCACTCATTGTGTGAACAAGAAAGGAATAATTAGGGGTGCTGCTGTAGACATCAGGAGAAAATACTGGAACCTAATTATTTCCAGTTTAGCGATTGCATGGCTGCATAAGTGCTAGCCAAGGTCTGTGGGGGGTGTACGGGGTACTCTCCCTACCCACTGCATGGCCTGGTTAAGGCAGTATTACAGCTTTTGCAGTCTGAGGACCTCATAACTGTTTCCCATGAGATCCTCTATGTCCAAAGGGGAGCAAAGAAGAGTGGGAATATAGGTGGCTTCACCATGTTCACACATAGGCCAGCTACGGGATTAGACCACATGACTTAAAAGGAATGCCTCTGATGCTCCCACTAGGATAATGTGGATCTGCAACATATTCAAGGCAAGGATATGCCTTACAGTTACAATCTAGAGCTTAAAGGGTGTCGTGCTGTTTTAATGGCATATTTGTGTTTGCCAAAACGACTATGGTGGGACATTTTTTTTTAAGCATTAATTAATCTGTCAATCACAGGTAAGGAAGAGGAAGCACTACCATGCTAAATATTAAATTGATTCATGGTTGGATTGATGTCACAGTGTTTTATTACTGTATTTTTTAAACACAGCAAGCACCTATTGATTTTTAGTATTTTATCTTGTGGCCAATTAGTCTGCAGCTATATACATCCTTGTGTGTATGTGTAGGCTCCTCTTCTCAACTCTGGAGAGATGTCTGAAATCTTCAAATTTCAAGGACTTTTCTGCTGAATTGAATAAGCAGAACTAACAAAGGGACAGATCCTGCTACCACAGAAGTCAAGAGCAATATCCCTCTGACTTCAATGGTAGCAGGTTTGGATCCTAACACTGTAAGCCAACTAAAAAAAAATATAAATAAGCCCAATAACAAGATTTTCAAAAGTGACTAGTGATTTGGAGAGTTGAAGTTTTTGGGTTTCCAGTAGGGTGACCAGACAGCAAATGTGAAAAATCGGGACGGGGTGGGGGGTAATAGGAGCCTATATAAGAAAAAGACGCAAAAATCGGGACTGTCCCTATAAAATCAGGACATCTCGTCACCCTAGTTTCCAGTATGAAAAGTCTTAAAGGGGCCTGATTTTCAAAATATGATTAGCACCCACCCTATACAAAAAGCAACAGAGGGTCCTCTGGCACCTTTAAGACTAACAGAAGTATTGCACCATAAGCTTTCGTGGGTGAATGCCCACTTCATCAGACGCAAGCTATACAGTGTCTCAAGCTTGACACCCAAAAGCACTTAAGTGGGCCAGATATCTAAAGATATTAGGCACTTAAAAATGCAGGTAGGCACCTAGTAAAATTATCTGAAGTCACTTATCTGCACCTTTAGGTACCTAGATTACTTTTAAAATCTTGACCTTCACCACAAAGTTCACATCAGGATTGAAACTTCCCCCATATTTGGGGGTGTTTGGATCTGGGGAAATAAAAGAGAATAAGCAGTGTTTGACTGTTTCACTAAGGATATGGCTACACTACAATCTTAAGTATAATTGCAGCATGGGTAGATATACCTGCACTAGCTTTAACTGCGCTAGCATGGCTAAGGTTGCCAACTTTCTAATGCCAAACTTTTTGGCCCGAGGGCCACATCTGGGTATGGAAATTGTATGACAGGCCATGAATGCTCACAAAATTGGGGGTTGGGCTGTGGGAAAGGGTGAGGGCTCCAGCTGGAGATGAGGGGTTGGGGGTGCAGGAGGGTACTTCAGACTGGGACCAATGGGTTTGGAGGGCAGGAGGGGGAATCAGGGCTGGAGCAGGAGGATGGGACACAGTAGGGAGTCTGGGGTACAGGCTCTGGGCAGCACTTACCTCAAACAGCTCCTGGAAGCAGCAGCATGTCCCCCATCCGACTCCTATGCGGAGGCGCAGCCAGGCGGTACTGCGTGCTGCCCTGTCCGCAGACACCACCCCTGCAGCTCTCATTGGTTCCTGGCCTATTGGAGCTGCAGGGGCGGCGCTTAGGGTGGGGACATCATGTGGAGCCTCCTGGCTGCCTCTACGCATAGGAGCCGGAGTGGGGACATGCCGCTGTTTCCGGGAGCCACGGCATGCACAGAGTGGGACAAGTCCCTGACCCTGCTCCTCGGCGGGAGCTCTAGGGCCCGATTAAAACATCTGAAGGACCGGATGCGGCCCCCAGGCTGTAGTTTACCCACCTCAGAATCTGGGGTGGGGCTGGGGATGAGGGGCTTGGGGTACAGGAGGGGGCCCAGGGTTGGGTACTGGGGGGTGTGGGGCAAGAGCTCCGGGAGGGAGTTTGGGTGCGGGAGGGGACTCTGGGCTGGGGCAGGGGGTTGGGGTGCTGGGTCCCGGTGGCGCTTACTGCAGCTCTCAGGAAGCGGTCACCGGGTCCCTGCAGCCCCTAGGCACATGGGCATCCAGGGTGGTTCCGCAGATTGCCCTCACGCCCGCAGAGACTGCCCTTGCAGCTCCCATTGGTTGCAGTTCCTGGCCAATGGAGCTGCAGAGCCGTCACTTGGGCCAGGGGCAGCACACGGAGCCTCCCTGGCCACCCATGTGCCTAGGGGCCGCAAGGACCTGGCGGCCGCTTCCAGGAGGCACGTGGAGTTAGGGCAGGCAGGGAGCCTGCCTTAGCCCCAGGTCCCCACTGCGCCGCTGACCAGACTTGTAACAGCCCAGTCAACGGTGCTGACCGGAGCCACCAGGGTCCCTTTTGGACTGGGCACTTGGCAACCCTAAGCATGGCTAAAAATAGCAGTATAGATGTGGCAGCGCAGGCCTCACACAGGCTTTATAAATATGCCAGGGGCTCTAAATACCTCCTCATGTTGCTGAAGCCCGCACTGCTGCATTTACATTTCTATTCTTACCTCCTGTCAATTCCAGACAACAGGTGTCTAGTGAATGGAGCTGGCATAGTCGTTTGGGTAGCACACACAAGCGACAGCTACTAGGTTTGTTCCTCCATCCCCATGAAAACTTCCCAGGGGGTTCTGAAATGCCTGTTCTTGAGAGGGGACTCTCTGACCTCTGGGCAGTGGAGTTTACAACTGTAAGCAGAGTGGTCACTGTCGTAGGGGATGGGGCATTGCAAACAACTGCTGGTGGTCTGTTAGGTTCAAAACAAGTCATGCAAAGCTCCACACCATTTGGCGACGTGGTTTTACTGTGTTGCTGTAACCGTGCGCATACATCAGCCAGAGACAACGTTGAGTGCGGACACATGCTCAGGTAGGTTGACACAAGGCAACTTCTGTTCACCTAACTTTACAGCATAGGCCTGGCGTTAGCCATGCTAGCAAAGGTATGTCTACCTGAGCTGAAATCACACCTCAGATCTCAACGTAGACATGCCATAAGACAAATACGATGAAGGTGAAATTTACCCTTATGCTTCAGGCTAGCAGAAGGCCAATGCATCAATACATCTCACTTAAACCCTCATATGTTCATTCAATCAGGGAACAAAAATAATACATGTAACTGATGTGATCAATCACAATTACCAACATAGCTCAGTTTTTGTATATCAAATATTGATTATTCATAGTAAAATGTCCACAAGAAATGGATAGGGGGCAACTTGTATTTAAAAAAAAGAAAATCAAATGTGAATAGCAAGAACCTGTGAAACGTCTTCATTTATGGACATCTTGTAAGAAGAAAAAGAAGGTAAATCCATCAACTAAATTATCTGCTCAGCCATAAAATATTTTATGCATTCCATTGGCAATGGTATTCTTTATCCGGTACATTGCATTGCTGGGATGAGTAAACAAAACAACTACTCCACTATATTTCTCCTGAAATGGATTAAATCCAACCTCCAAGGAGACTTTTTAGTAAATAAACTTTGGGATCAAATCCTGATATTTCATTTTTAATTATATTCTGTGTTCCTTATTCAGGCAAAACACACTAAAGTCAGCGGGAGGTTTTACATATATAAAGATTGCAGAATCTATGCAAATTATTTAAAGAAGTATCTACTCATGCAGATTACATATTTGCATTTATCTACTAGTTTTTGTTTTGAGTTGGTTGGCAGTTACAGGGTATAAGGCTAGATGTGGGTGAAGGGCATGCTGTCTTGCCAGAATGCTACCAGCTCTAGAGGCAGTATTAGAGGGGGCACATTCTCATTGTAGTCCATTATTTTAGTTGCTTTCTCATGAACTTTAAACACCCAGGAATGTGATACAATACTACCTAGTTATCTGAATGTCATTTATGTAATGATCAAAAAAAAAAAATGTACTGTTAAGTCTTCCTAACACAACGAGACACCCTGGAGACAACATGCAGTATGCTAATTAATGACACACACACCTGATGAAATTTCTGATGGTTCCATCATTTGCATTCTGTTCAGAATACATACAGTGACTCAAAGGTTCAGCGTTCAGATAGTGATCTTCTATCAACCTGTACTAAGTGGAATAGACAGGTTAAAATAATCATGTTTGCTTTAAAGCCCACCCGTGATCCTTGCCAATTTAACAATAACTACAGTGTTGCAAGGGTGACACCTTTCAGTTGCCTGATGCAGTGGATCATGTCAAGAGTTTCCTTGAGCTACTTTGCCCCAATTACTGAACTTCACAAAGTGATTTATGAAGATGAGATGAACCCGAGTGCATTGTTATGTCCAGGTCAACATCAGTATAGTTGATGATAAAGGAAAAATGTCTCTCTGCAGAGAGACAATATGATGCTCAGCTACTATCAGGAGCACAATTTAAAAACAGGATACACTATTTGATGTGAATATTGCAAATTTAAGCTGAAAGAACCGAGTAAGGAGGAAACTTTCCACAGTATGTTGGAATGAGATGGATGTGCTGAATTTCATACTGGGTTCAGTCCTGCAGCATCTGTTCAGGAAATTCTTATTCACATGAGCAGTCCAACTGACGTGCAATATTATTATGATTATCAATATTTATATTATAGTAATGTCTAGAGCCGTGGTTCTCAACTAGGGGCCTGGGGCTTCCTGGGGGGGCTGCTAGGAGCTTTCAGGGGGGCTGCCAAGCATGGCCAGCATTAGACTCTCTAGGGCCCAGGGCAGAAAATCAAAGCCCCCCTGCCCAGGACTGCAGCCCAGGGCCTGAGCCCCACTGCACAGGGCTGAAGGCGAAGCCTGAGCAACTTAGTTTTGGGGTGCCCCCTCTGGCATGGGGCCCTGAGTAATTGCCCTGTTTGCTACCCCCTAACGCCAGCCCTGGCTTTTATATGCAGAAAAACAGTTGTGGCACAGCTGGGCTGTGGAGTTTTTATTGTATGTTTTTTTTTGGGGGGGGGGGGGAAAGGGGCCCCATTGTGCTAGGTAGTGTGCATTCACATAGTAAGAGGCAATTAAGCCATGAAGAGTTACTCATTTAAATAAATGAGTCAGACAAACAGACCAAAGGCACAGAGAGGTTAAGTGACTTGTCCAAGGTCACACGGCAGGTTAGTTGCTGATTTGGGAAACAGAACTCAAGTCTTCTGACTCTAAATCCAGTGCTCTGTCCACATTGTTTCCCCAAAGAAACCAGACATAAAGTTAACACAATACCAGTGCAAGGGGTTTCAGGACTGGGCTTTTAGGCCCATCCTGCAATTGAATCCATGCAGATGGATCCCTGAACCTGCGAGGAGCCCAGAGAAGTCAAATGATCAAAACAATGTAAATGAATCCCCCACACAAGCAGAGGGTTCCACCCACGTAGACCCAGGGCCTTATTCTGCACAACACTGCTTTTACGCCCCCAAACTGACAAATTGTGTTGTTATCAATCTTATGAAGGTTTATATAATGTTTTTTGATGCATCTTATCCCAAACAAAGCCAAGTATTTAGCCACAGTGCAAGCTTTGAAATATTATTCATATACCCCCAGAGTGCAATGCATTTTTAGGAGTTAGTATGTGGAGTGACAGATGGCAGAATTTTCTAATAAAGTGAGACTGCACAAATTACTCTTCCCCTTACCAGCACCCAGGCCTAATGTAAAGGAAAGGGATATGATCTATAGCAGGGGTCGGCAACGTTTGGCACGCGGCTCGCCAGGGTAAGCACCCTGGTGGGCCGGGCCAGTTTATTGACCTGCTGACATGGCAGGTTCGGCCGATTGCGGCCCCCACTGGCCGCGGTTCACCATCCCGGGCCAACGGGGGCGGCGAGAAGCAGTGCGGGAGAGGGATGTGCTGGGCGTGGCTTCCCACCGCCCCCATTGGCCCAGGACGGAGAACCGTGGCCAGTGGGGGCCGCGATCGGCCGAACCTGCTGCGTCAGCAGGTAAATGAACTGGCCCGGCCCGCCAGGGTGCTTACCCTGGCAAGCCGCGTGCCAAACGTTGCCGACCCCTGATCTATAGGGTGAAATTTACCCTTATGCATTGGCCTATGTAATATTTAAGACTAGGGTTGCCAACTTTCTAATCACACAAAACTGAACACCCTTGCCATACCCCTGCCACGCCCCTTCTCTGAGGCCCTGCCCCTGCCCCGCCCCCCCCATAGGCCCCGCCCCCCCATTCAATCCATTCTCGTTGCTCGCTCTCCCCCACCCTCACTCACTTTCACTGGGCTGGGAGAGGGGGTTGGATGCGGGAGGAGGTGAGGTCTCTGGCTGGGAGTGCAGGCTCTAGGGTGGGGCCAGAAATGAGGGGTTCAGGGTACAGAAGGGTGCTCCAGGCTGGGGCAAGAAGTTGGGGTACAGGAGGAGGTGAAGACTCCAGCTGGGGGTACCAGCCCCCTGGGTGGGGCTGAGGGGTTTGGAGTGTGGGAGCGGGCTCAGGGCAAGTGGTTGGGGTGCAGGAGGGGGTGCCGGATCCAGGAGGGGGCTCAGAGGGAGTTAGGGCATGGGAGGGGGTGCAGGTGCAGGCTCTGGGAAGGAGTTATGGTGAGGATACTGGGAGGGCGTTAGGGTGTGAAAGGGGGTTCCGACCTGGGGTAGGGGTGCGGGAAGGGGATGGGGATGAGGGCTCCAGCTGAGTGGCGCTTACCTCAGACAGCTCCCAGTCAGGGGTGCAGCGGGGCTAAGGGCAGGCTCCCTGCCTGCCCTGGCTCCGTGCAACTCCCGAATGCAGCCAGTATGTCCCTGCAGCCCCTAGATGGTGGGACCAGAGGGCTCTGCGCGCTGCCCATGCCCACAAGCGCCACCCCCGCAGCTCCCATTGGCCGCGGTTCCCTGCCAATGAGAGCTGCAAAGCCAGCACTGGGGGCAGGGGCAGCGAATGGAGCTTCCCTGATTGCCCCTTTGCCTAGGGGCCGCAGGGACACGCTGGCCACTTCCGGGAGCAGGGCGGAGCCAGGGAGCCTGCCTTAGCCCTGCAGCACCACTGACCGGACTTTTAATGGCCCAGTCAGCAGTGCTGACTGGAGCCACCAGGATCCGTTTTCGACCGGGCGTTCCAGTCGAAAACTGGACGCCTGGCAACCCTATTTAAGACCCACTTGAGCTCTCAAAAAAGGATTTAAATGGTACATCGGCCTAGTGCTATCCTCTGCACGTGATGAATTGCACACCAGATGAGCAATTAATTTTTTTCCGCCCTTAAAATCTATGATCTCTTAATTATTTAAAAAAATAATAAAATAATAACAACAACTTGCATTTGGTCCACGGGAAGGTGAGGGATAAATTAATCTCATACCAGGAAGATTTTCCTGATATTCAGTGCAAATTTTCCCTTTTCTATTTTCATCCCATTACTCCTCGTTATAACTTTTATCCTGCTAATTGTTCCTTGAAATTTACATCTTTCGCAGGTGTAAACTATTGCCCCACCTACCCTCTAGGCAACTACCTACAAGTTACACAACTGATTTCTTATTTTAAATCCTAAATTTTCCCCCACCCTCTAACCGTTTCTTTTCCTCTTCTCTAAATTTCATCAGTTCCACAATACCTTCCTTGTGAAGAGGTGACTAGAATTAAAAAGTCATCTAGGTACCTCATAGGGAAAGACTGTTCCTCCTTGTTCTGTGAAGTGAAGCCTCGGAACATACAACCCCAAAACTTGTGTTTTCAGCAACACCATGTCATGAAAACTTGCTCTAACAGGTTAGAAATCTGTTCTGACATGCTACTAGCACTTACTGTTACCAGATGTGCCTGTTACTTTGGGGTACGCTCATTTATTAGGGTTACTCTTCCGGGGGGGAGGAGGGGGAAGAAGGGTTTCTGTAATTCTATCAATGTACTACTTGTGTGTTCATATGGAGCTCTACTTCTCCCTTCTGCAAGTCCCCCACCAATGGAGCTATCCTGCAGGACCTAGGCTCCCCAGGGCTGGGTTCCTCCAACCCCAGAATCAGATGAACGAACGAACACGAACACACACAGAGTCTGAGTGGACTGGGTCAATCAGCACTCTCAAGCTGACCTCTTATGTATCCCTAGACTCAGTGGGCTGGGTCAAGCTGGAATTCCAAGCTGCCACCCTTATACGTCCCTGGACTCAATAGGCTAGATCGAGTAGCACTTCCAAGCTACCACTCTCGTATGTCGTAGGTTCAGCACATCCCTATCCCCACTTTCACGTTACAATTGTTCTGGCAGTAACTCACTTGATGAGCAAACGCCACAGTATTTTGGGGGCGCTACAGGGATCTTTAGCTTAGGTAAGAAGAGTGTTGCTACAGAGTAAATGGGGAAACCAAAACAACAAAAGATTAAAGTTCAGAGAGAGGGAGGGAGGGAGGGAAGCAACCAGCTTAACCAAAAAAGTTATGTATTGAATAATAGTGATAACCACACAAGGAGAGCCTAAACAAACAAACAAACAAACATAACAGTTACATTATTAAAGATTACAGAAGGCAGATATAGAAAACTATACCTGATCAAACAAGTCAGGGTTAAAAATAATACCTGAGGTAGAAAAAAAAGGAGAGAGAGAGCACGCATGCGCGTGTGCGCTGGGGTCTCACAACTCCATGAAGCTTGAACTGGTCGGGGTTCCCAGGTGATGGTGGTAGCTCAGGGTCCTGAGTGCTGGAGACAGGCAGAGCTTCCAGCATCATCAGTTGGGAGAAGATGGAGTCCCAGTGGAACTGATGCAGAGTTTGGATCCAGGCATCAGAACACTTACTTGAGCGTGGGGAGGTTTTTTTGTAGGGAAACAATGGTTCAAGGGAGAACACTAGATTTGTTTATAGGTAAACTGATGACTCAAGGGTTTTCTTTAGGCTAGACAATAGAAACTGATTATTCCTGGCTATGGACAGTGTTCCTTCTAGGGAGCTCACAATGATATCCAAAATACTGAAGTTGCCTAATTGCAATCAAGGATTCATTACTAGAATTGGTCTGATAACTGCTGAGCTGGGTGTGTACAGGCATAGGTTCATTAACATCTGGAGCAGAGATCCCCCATGATGCAGTGCGTCCCTGCTTTTCTGGTCCCAGAGTTCAGTGCGGTTCTTGCCTTAGAATTTCTGTTCTCTATTCTGTATGCTAATGGAGATGCCTCCCTGTCCCATCTTTGATACAGATGAGGCTGGGGAGTTGCCTTAATCTTGTCACCCTTGTCAGGAAGCATTTAGGTGTGTCTCACACCACCTTTTTATTGCTTTCTGTAAGTCTTTCTTCTGATCGGTTTTGGTTCAAGCAGAAGCTGGGGGGGGGGGGGGGGGGAGGGTGACCTTCATGAGTCAGACAGGCTGGATACTGCATCCTGGTTCCCCAAGAACACAGAGCTGACTGGTATCATTACACTGTTGCTAGCACTGGAAAGTGGGTACCACATTCCAAGCATAGATGCAGACACAGAAAGCACATTAAACAGTGTTCTGGAATCTGAACTGGCTGCCAGTAAGTTTCCAGGTAGAGTTCAAAGGATTGGTTGTTTTTAGCCTGTAACATCTGAGAAGGCTTGGGACCTGGTTGTTTGAGAGATTATTTTTCTTGTCATGCAATATTGTCACAACTGTTTGTGCTTCATTCATTAAAATCCTTCAGACTCATTCGTGTGTGTGTACGTGCACACGAGTAGAAAGAACATATTTAAGGAGGTTGTGGAATCTCCATCTCTGGAGATATTTAAGAGTAGGTTAGATAAATGTCTATCGGGGATGGTCTAGACAGTATTTGGTCCTGCCATGCAGGCAGGGGACTGAACTCTATGACCTCTCGAGGTCCCTTCCAGTCCTAGAATCTATGAAAAGAGTACAGTGAAAATGGGATGGAATCACTGAGGATGCATGGTAGAAATCAGACTTCTTCAAATTCTGCTTAACAATTCACTTCCTTTGCTATACATCTAATTGCACTTTGCAGACTGAGCACCTGAAGTTATATGGGATTTTTTAGAGGTTTTGAAAGATGTTTACTGCTGAAAGTAATAGCGTTGTTTTGGTTTCTTAGCCAACTCCTAAATCTCCATGATGTTTATAGAGGCTCTTGAGCAGCAAAAATACTACAGTTTACAGTTGCTTCTGTAAATTGTTTCTGTGAAACCTAGGGCATGTCTACACTTGCAAAGTTACAGCGCCCGCAGTTACAGCGCCACTCAGAGAGCGCTGAAGGAAAATTGCTGTTGTGTGTTCATACTGACAGCTGCCTTGGCAATATCATGTTCACACTTGCAGCACTGTTCGGAGCGGTGCACTCTGGGCAGCTATCCCACAGAGAGCCTCTTTCTCTTTTGCCGCTAAGACTTGTGGGAAGGCAGAAGGGATCACAGGGCATCCTGGGTCCTGTCCCAATGCCTCGTGATACATTGCTTCGCATCCCAGCAATCCCTGTGCTTCAGTCTGCATTTGGCGCCATCTTTCAACATTGTGTACTGCGTGCCCTGCCACTTTCAGGCTGCAAGAATGGATCCCAAGCTGTTGACCAGTATGCTGCTCGCACTGACCAACACGTCACGAGTGGCAGTGGAGTTATTCCTTAAACTACAAAGGCAAGAGAAGTGCAACATTGATGTCGCCACGCATACTAGCTATGACACGAGATTGCTTGTGGCATTCACGGAGGCGCTGACTGCAGTGGAACTCTGCTTTTGGGTTCGGGAAACAAGCACTGATGGGTGGGATCACATTATGATGCATGTCTGGGATGACAAGCAGTGGCTGCAAAACTTTCGCATGAGGAAAGGCACATTCCTGGGATCGTGTGACACGCTCGCCCCAGCCCTCCGTGCAAGGACATGAGAATGAGAGCTGCCTGGTCACTGGAGAAGTGCGTGGTGATTGCACTGTGGAAGCTGGCTACTCCAGACTGCTACCAATCGATCACTAACCAGTTCAGAGTGGGAAAGTCAACCATTGGAGTCATGTTGATGGAAGTGTTCAGAGCCATTAATCGCATCCTGGTCTGAAAGACTGACTCTGGGCAACGTGTATGACATTGTGGATGGCTTTGCACAAATGGGCTTCCCTAACTGCGGAGGGGTGATCGATGGCACGCACATTCCAATTCTGGCACCTAGCCACCGAGTACATTAATCGCAAGGGGTATTTCTCAATTCTCCAGGCACTTGTGGATCACTGCGGGCGCTTCACAGACCTTAACGCAGGCTGGTCTGGAAAGGTGCATGACCCATGCATCTTTCAGATCACTGGCCTGTTCAAGAAGCTGCAAGCAGGGACTTTCTTCCCTGACCAAAAGATCACCGTAAAGGAAGTCAAAATTCCCATTGTGATCCTGGGAGATCCCACCTACCCCTTAATGCCGTGGCTCATGAAGCCATACACAGGGCAACTTGACAGCGGCAAGGAGCAGTTCAACAACAGGCTGAGTAAGTGCAGAATGACTGTGGAGTATGCATTTGGCCTTTTAAAAGCCCACTGGCGATACCTGTATGGGAAGTCAGACATGGCCGATGACAATATTCCTATGCTTATAGCCGTGTGGGGTACGCTTCATAATATTTGTGAAGGGAAGGGCGAAAGCTTCACTCAGTGCCTGGAAGCTGAGTTTGAATAGCCAGAAACCAGGGCTATTAAAGGGGCATTGCGTGGGGCCATAAGGATCAGGGATGCTTTGAGGCAGCAATTTGAAGCTGAAAGCCACTAATACTTGTTGCTATACTCAGGATTGCAGTGCTTGTAATGCTAGGAGGTGATTGATGCACATGATGCAAGGGGCTTTAACATAATTGTATATTGCTTTGCAATGCTCTTTTTGCTTTCATTTTATTCTATTAAGATACAATAAAAGAGTTTTGTTTAAGACAACAACCAGAGGAGAGAGTTAAATGAAAAAAATCAGCAGCAAGAAGGGAGATGGGGGAAATGGAAGGTCTCAAGAGGAGGAGGAGTCTCGTGACAGCTACTGATTTGTGTATGTCCAGGGATCATACCCAACCTTCTCCTTTGGAGTACGATGCAGCGAGTGCTGTAGTTCAGCAGGGTCAAACTGCAGAGGGATGGGTTTTGAGTGCAGTGGGAATCCACACTGCTGGACTGTGAGGGGGGTGGAGTGGAATACTGCAGGTAGAGAGTGGAGCCAGTAGGTTGATAAGAGTGTGTTGGTGGTGTAGGGGAAGCTCGCATAGGAAAGAGTTTTGCAACAGCGGCTGCAGGGGAGGGCGGGCACAGAGCTGCTCGGTTTGAAGAGCTAGTATTGCCTGGAGAGTAGGGTTACTATTCGTCCAGATTCCCCCGGACACGTCCGGCTTTTTGAGCTAAAAATAGTGTCCAGGGGGAAATTTGTAAATGTCTGGACTTCCCAGACCCCCCGCCCCCCCATGCAGACCGCACGCGGCTAACAGGGCAGCCGGTCGGATGGTGCCACTTACATGGGGCTCCGACAGCCAGAGAGAGCCCCTCTTCCGCTTCCCCTGCGGCGGAGAGCACTCCCTCCCTCCCTGCATTTGCAGATTGCCTCCGGCAGTCTGGAGCTCCTCCCCCACTGCTGCCCAGCATGCTGGGACAAACGGCAGGGTAAGGGTGCCAGGGGGTCAGAGAAGGAGCAGAGAGGTTCTGGAGGGGGCAGTCAAGAGACGGGGGGGGGTCGGGAGTTCAGGG